>NW_027591240.1:0-99829 GCF_964213995.1 Mustelus asterias
CCGCCCCCTCCTTATCAGAGAATGATCTGATCCACCTCCCTCCGCCCCCCCTCATCACCAGAGAATGATCTGATCCACATCCCCCCCCGCCCCCTCCTTATCAGAGAATGATCTGATCCACCTCCCTCCGCCTCCCCCTCACCAGAGAATGATCTGATCCACCTCCCTCCCCCCCCCGCCCCCTCACCAGAGAATGATCTGATCCACCTCCCTCCGCTCCCCGCCCCCCCCCTCACCAGAGAATGATCTGATCCACCTCCGGCCTCCCGCACCCCTCCCCCCCCTCCCCCACCACTGGTCTGAGTCAGGGAGCCGCCCGAAGCTCTGATCTTCCCTCCTCAGAGCTGGACTGCCCGAAACAGACCTTTGCCGAGCACATCTGTTCCGCGCCGAATCTGGACGGGCGAACGCGATGGTAAGGGGGGAAATGCCGGTAAGATTGGGCATCCAGCTCATTAAGTCAATTTAAATGCATCACCCATTTCGGGCGCGATTCGGATCGCGGCCATTTTCGGGCCTTGGTAAAGTGGACATCTGCACGGATTGCACTAATCGCCTCACACCTGACTTTTCACGTCCGTTAAGGCAATTTCACATGGCCAATCAACCGATCCTCCATATCTTTGGACACTAAGGGGCAATTCAGCATGGCCAATCCACCCAACCTGCACATCTTTGGACACTACACAACCTGCTGTTCTGAGGCTTTATCCCGCTGGCAAATCAGACCATGAGGCCCTTAGTGTGGTGTAACATAACCGATGTGTCGTGCCAAAATCAGTATTGTTCATTCTCAGTGTGTGGGCATTGCTGACTTTAGTGTCCATCCTTGGAAATTCATCGTTGGAGCTTTCTTACAACCACAGGGCTTACTCAGTCACTTCAGAGGACAGTTGAGTCAAACACATTGGTGTGGGGCTGGACTCACGTATAGGCTGAGCCTGGGTAAGGACCTCTCCCGAAGTACATCAGTGAACTGGTCAGGTTTTTACAACAACCCATCAACTTCACCGCTATTTTCACTGACTTATTTCCAGATTTTACAAACTGAATTCGAATGTTCAAAGCCCCGTTCTCTAGCCCAGCTCAACACGAAGGTGCCCTAAAATCCTCTTATTCTGCTTACACTCTGTACCCCCAACATTAATAAATCTTGATATTCAGAAATAGATTGATACTTCGTGGGGTGTCACAGCGCCAGGGACCCGGGTTCGATTCCTGCCCTCGGGTCACTGTCTGTGTGGAGTCTGCACGTTCTCCCCCCGTGTCTGCGTGGGTTTCCTCCGGGTGCTCCGGTTTCCTCCCACAGTCCAAAGATATGCAGGTTAGGTGGATTGGCCATGCTAAATTGCCCCTTAGTGTCAGGGAGACTAGCTGGGGTAAATGCATGGGGTTACAGGGACAGGGCCTGGATGGGATTGTGGCCGGTGCAGACTCGATGGGCTGAATGGCCTCCTTCTGCACGAGAATTCTATGATTCATCGTGGCATGAGTGCTAAATTTAGCATGACCAATTCACCTAACCTGCAAATCCTTGGACAGTAAGGGGCAATTAGAATGGCCAATTCACCTAACCTGCACATCTGTGGACACTAAGGGGCAATGTAGAATGGACAATCCACCTATCCAGTACATCTGTGGACACTAGGGGGCAATGTAGAATGGCCAATCCACCTATCCAGTACATCTGTGGACACTCGGGGGCAATGTAGAATGGCCAATCCACCAATCCAGTACATCTATGGACACGAAGGACACCTTAGCATTGCCAATCCAACTAACAGCACGTTTTTCAGACTGTGGGAGGAAACCGGAGCAGCCGGAGGAAACCCATGCAGACATGGGGAGAACATGCAGACTCCGCACAGACAGTGACCCAAGCCGGGAATCGAACCTGTCTCCCTGGTGCTGTGAGGCAGCACAGCTAATCCAATTTTCCAGGCAGCAGGTTATATTAGTCTTGGCATTCTATAATGTGATCGGATTAATTGAACTGTCATGATTTTTTCACCATAGAATCATAGAACATAGAACCATAGAAAATTACAGCTCAGAAACAGGCCTTTTGGCCCTTCTTGTCTGTGCCGAACCATTTTTTGCCAAGTCCCACTGACCTGCACTTGGACCATATCCCTCCACACCCCTCTCATTCATCAACCCGTCCAAGTTTTTCTTAAATGTTAAACCCGCATTTACCACTTTATCCGGCAGCTCATTCCACACTCCCACCACTCTCTGCGTGAAGAAGCCCCCCCTAATATTCCCTTTAAACTTTTATCCTTTCACCCTTAACCCATGCCCTCTAGTTTTTTTCTCCCCTCGCCTCAGCGGAAAAAGCCTGCTTGCATTCACTCTATCTATACCCATCAAAATCTTATACACCTCTATCAAATCTCCCCTCAATCTTCTACGCTCCAGGGAATAAAGTCCCAACCTACTCAATCTCTCTCTGTAACTCAGCTTCTCAAGTCCCGGCAACATCCTTGTGAACCTTCTCTGCACTCTTTCAACCTTATTTACATCCTTCCTGTAACTCGGTGACCAAAACTGTACACAATACTCCAAATTCGGCCTCACCAATGCCTTATATAACCTTACCATAACACTCCAACCTTTATACTCGATACTCCGATTTAAAAAGGCCAATGTACCAAAGGCACTCTTTACGACCCTATCCACCTGTGACGTCACTTTTAGGGAATTCTGTACCTGTATTCCCAGATCCCTCTGTTCAACTGCACTCTTCAGAGTCCTACCATTTACCCTGTACGTTCTTCTTTGGTTTGTCCTTCCAAAATGCAATATCTCACACTTGTCTGTGTTAAATCCCATTTGCCATTTTTCAGCCCATTTTTCGAGTTGGTCCAAATCCCTCTGCAAGCTTTGAAAACCTTCCTCACTGTCCTCTACACCTCCAATCTTTGTATCATCAGCAAACCTGCTGATCCAATTGACCACATTATCATCCAGATCATTGACATAGATGACAAACAACAATGGACCCAACACCGATCCCAGCGGCACACCACTAGTCACAGGCCTCCACTCAGAGAAGCAATCCTCCACAACCACTCTCTGGCTTCTTCCATTGAGCCAGTGTCTAATCCAATTTACTACCTCCCCATGTATACCCAGCGACTGAACCTTCCTAACTAACCTCCCATGAGGGACCTTGTCAAAGGCCTTGCTGAAATCCAGGTAGACAACATTCACCGCCTTCCCTACATCCACTTTCCTGGTAACCTCCTCGAAAAACTCTAATAGATTGGTAATACATGACCTACCACGCACAAAGCCATGTTGACTCTCCCTAATAAGTCCCTGTCTATCCAAATATTTGGAGATCCTATCCCTTATCACACCTTCCAATAACTTGCCCACCACTGACGTCAAACTTACTGGCCTATAATTTCCCGGATTTCTTTTGGAACTTTTTTTAAACAACGGAACAACATGAGCCACCCTCCAATCATCCGGCACCTCCCCCGTGAATCCTGACATTTTAAATATGTCTGCCAGGGCCTCTGTAAGTTCAACACTAGCTTCCCTCAAGGTCCGTGGGAGTACCCTGTCAGGCCCTGGGGATTTATCCACTCTGATTTGCCTCACGACAGCGAGTACCTCCTCCCCTTTAATCTGTAAAGGTTCCATGACCTCCCTACCAGTTTGCCCTATTTCTGTAGACTCCATGCCCGTTTCCTCAGTAAATACGGATGCAAAAAAAACATTTAGTATCTCCCCCATCTCTTTTGGTTCCAACACAGTCTACCACTCTGGTCTTCAAGAGGACCAATTTTATCCCTCACTATCCTTTTGCTCCTAACATACCTGTAGAAGCTCTTTGGATTTTCCATCACTCTGTCTGCCAAAGCAACCTCATGTCTTCTTTTAGCCCTCCTGATTTCCCTCTTAAGTAGCTTCTTGCACTTTTTATACTCCTCCAGCATCTGATCTGTTCCTTGCTGCCTGTACATTTCATACAACTCTCTCTTCCTCTTAATCAGTGTTACAATCTCCCTCGAGAACCAAGGTTCCTTGTTCCTATTTACTTTGCCTTTAATCCTGACAGGGACATACAAACTCTGCACTCTCAAAATTTCTCCTTTGAAGGCCTCCCACTTTCCATTTACATCCTTACGAGAGAACAGCCTGTGCCAATCCACACTTACCAGATCCCTTCTCATTTCATCAAATTTGGCCTTTTTCCAGTTCTGAACTTCAACCCGAGGACCAGATCTATCCTTATCCATGATCAGGTTGAAACTAATGGCATTAATGACTAATGACAAGGACCTGGGGGTCCTTGTGCATGAGACGCAAAAGCCCAGTCTGCAGGTACAACAGGTGATCAAGAAGGCAAATGGGATGTTGGCCTATATTGCGAAGGGGATAGAATATAAAAGCAGGGATGTCTTGATGCACCTGTACAGGGCATTGGTGAGGCCGCAGCTGGAATACTGTGTGCAGTATTGTTCCCCTTATATGAGGAAGGATATATTGGCATTGGAGGGAGTGCAGAGAAGGTTCACCAGGTTGATACCGGAGATGAGGGGTTTGGATTATGAGGAGAGGCTGAGGAGATTGGGTTTGTACTCGTTGGAGTTTAGAAGGATGAGGGGGGATCTAATGGAGACTTATAAGATAATGCGGGGGCTGGATAGGGTGGAGGCGGAGAGATTCTTTCCACTTAGTAAGGAAGTTAAAACGAGAGGACACAGCCTCAAAATAAAGGGGGGTCGGTTTAAGACAGAGTTGAGGAGGAACTTCTTCTCCCAGAGGGTGGTGAATCTCTGGAATTCTCTGCCCACTGAGGTGGTGGAGGCTACCTCGCTGAATATGTTTAAAGCGCGGATGGATGGATTCCTGATCGGTAAGGGAATTAAGAGTTATGGGGATCAGGCGGGTAAGTGGTACTGATCCACGTCAGATCAGCCATGATCTTATTGAATGGTGGGGCAGGCTCGAGGGGCTAGATGGCCTACTCCTGCTCCTATTTCTTATGTTCTTATGTTCATTATGATCACTGGATCCAAAGTGTTCCCTCACACTCTGATGTGCGATATAACTCACGAGGCTGGAGGTACTCGGGGAAATAAAGGCTTTTATTGACTACAACAATAGAGCTACCATATATAATACACGATCCCAGACTAAAGGGTCCCAGACAGAGCAGTGACCTTTATACCTCTCCCAGGAGGCAGAGCCCGACTGGGATGTACCATAAGAACTATATTACCGGTAGAACAGCCCAACCCTAACCCCAACAGTAACATATATACAGACTCATAGTACTGGCCAGACCATGGCTCAGCACTACCTGGTGGGAACCAACAATGGTTCACCATATTCACCCCTCCTTTGAAAACAAAGGCCGGCGGGGTACAAAACACAGAACAATTGTTCATCAGTCTATAAGTTCAGACGGTCTGGGGGACCGCACCGTCGTTGTGACCTCCTCAACACCGGCGATGACACCGGTGTAGGCACTCGCAGTGGCGTTCTCCCCAAGGCGGTGTCCAACGGCTCCTCCAATGTCTCACGGGCCGGTAGACCCCGAGGTGGTGACAATCCGCTGAACTCAGGCACGCCTTGAAGTGGCGACCATCTCCTGGACTCAGGCAAGCTGTACACGGGAGTAAAAGGGTTAAGTGATGGTCCCGATGCTGCCTGCGCCGTGTCAGGAGGGGAAACAATAGTTGGGGGGTCTCTAACAGGAGGTATGGGAGCGACAGGAGTTTCCAAGCCCCCTGCTGGCACCAGGTCTCGAATCGAGACCGTGTCCTCTCGCCCGTCAGGGTATGCCACATAGGCATACTGAGGGTTGGCGTGGAGGAGATGGACCTGTTGAACCAAAGGGTCGGACTTGCGGGTCCTAACATGTCGCCGCAGGAGGACAGGTCCTGAGTACGTCAACCAAGACGGTAATGAGGTCCCAGAGGAAGAGTTCCGAGGGAATGAAAACAGTCTCTCATGGGGAGTAGCGTTGGTTGCCGTACACAGGAGTGAGCGTATGGAGTGGAGCGCATCAGGGAGTACCTCTTGCCAACGGGAGACTGGAAGACCTTGAGACCTCAACGCCAGTAAGACAGCCTTCCAGACTGTAGCATTCTTTCGTTCGACCTGTCCGTTACCCCTTGGGTTGTGGCTCGTGGTTCTACTAGAGCCAATCCCATATGAGAACAGGTATTGCCTCAAGTCATCGCTCATGAACGACAAGCCCCTATCGCTGTGGATGTAACAGGGGTAACCAAACAGGGTGAAAAGATCACGAAATGCCTTGATAACCGTGGCAGCGGTCATTGCAGAACAGGGAATGACAAAAAGGAATCGTGAGTACGCATCAACCACATTGAGGAAGTACACGTTCCGATCTGTCGAGGGAAGGGGGCCCTTAAAATCCACACTCAGTCTTTCGAAGGGACGAGTGGCCTTAACGAGTTGTGCCCTGTAAGGTCGGTAAAAGTGCGGTTTGCATTCCGCGCATACCCGGCAGCTTCTGGTTATGGACCTGACATCCTCCACTGAGTAGGGTAGATTCCGGGCTTTTATGAAGTGGTAGAGCCGAGTAACCCCCGGATGGCAGAGGTCATTGTGGAGAGCCTGCAATCGATTCTCCTGCATACTAGCGCATGTTCCACGCGACAGGGCATCCGAGGGCTTGTTGAGTTTCCCTGGACGATACATGATGTCGTAATTATAGGTGGAGAGTTCGATTCTCCACCTCAAGATCTTATCATTCTTGATCTTGCCCCGTAACGTGTTACTGAACATGAACGCCATGGACCGCTGGTCCGTGAGCAGGGTGAACCGTTTTCCCACCAAGTAATGGCGCCAATGCCGGACGGCCTCCACAATGGTTTGGGCCTCCTTTTCCATCGCCGAATGTCGAATTTCGGGGCCTTGGAGGGTGCGAGAGAAAAAGGCGACGGGCCTGCCCGCCTGGTTAAGTGTGGCGGCCAGGGCGAAATCAGATGCCTCGCTCTCCACCTGGAAGAGGATGGACTCATCGATAGCGTGCATCGTGGCTTTCGCGATGTCGGCTTTTAGTTTTTCAAAGGTCAAACGAGCCTCTGGTGCTAGGGGAAAAGAGGTAGACTTGATGAGCGGACGGGCTTTGTCCGCGTAATTGGGAACCCACTGTGCGTAGTAAGAGAAGAAGCCTAAGCATCTTCTCAGTGCTTTTACGCTAGTGGGCAGGGGAAGTTCGAGGAGGGGACGCATATGGTCTGGATCAGGGCCAATGACCCCGTTTTCCACCACGTATTCGAGGATAGCGAGGCGGCGCGTGCGAAATACACACTTCTCCCTGTTGCAGGTCAGATTCAGGCGAGATGCAGTGCGTTGGAATCTGAGAAGGTTGGCATCATGGTCCTGCTGGTCATGACCGCAGATGGTGACGTTATCCAGGTACGGGAAGGTAGCCCGCAATCCGTTATGGTCCACCATTCGGTCCATAGCACGCTGGAAGACCGAGACCCCATTCGTGACACCAAAAGGAACCCTTAGAAAATGGTACAAGCGACCATCCGCCTCAAAAGCCGTGTATTGTCAGTCCTCTGGGCGAATGGGGGGCTGGTGGTAAGCATACTTTAGGTCGATGGTGGAGAACACCCGGTACTGCGCAATCTGGTTGACCATGTCAGAAATGCGCGGGAGGGGATACGCATCCAGCTGCATGTATCTGTTAATGGTCTGACTATAGTCTATGACCATCCGGGGTTTGTTCCCACTCTTGACCACCACGACCTGCGCTCTCCAAGGACTAGCGCTAGGTTGTATGATCCCTTCCTTGAGGAGCCACTGAATCTCAGATCGAATGAAGATCCGATCCTCAGCGCTGTAACGCCTGCTCTTAGTCACGATGGGCTTGCAGCCTGGCACGAGATTCTGGAATAAAAAGGGTGTGGTCATCTTAAGCATCGAGAGTCTACAGATGGAGCGCGTTGGGCAATTTAGAGGCTGCGAGTCTCCCACTGAAAGCGGAGGGAGTGGCCCACCGTACTGTAGGGTTACACTCTTCAAGTGGACCATGAAATTTAGTCCTCGGAGTATTGGCGCGCAAAGGTGCGGTAACACCAGGAGCTTGAAGCTCTCGTAAACCGTGCCCTGCACCATCAGATTTATCATGCAGCTCCCTAGCACGGTGACAGACCTTGACGCCATAGAAATTGTCTGCTTGACAGGCTGAATCCGGAGGCCACACCGCTTCACAGCGTCTGGGTGAATAAAGCTCTCAGTGCTCCCGCTGTCAAACAGACAATAAATCGTGCGTTTGTTCTCCTGTATGTCCATCATGGACTTGTCGAGTCTGTGAGGCTTTGCCTGGTCCAGGATGATCGACGCCACCGTTGGTTCGTGGGCGCCACTGCAGGCAGCTGAGATGGATGATGACGACCCCTGCTGGTCATTCGCGGTCGGTGCTGACCAAAATGGCTGCCCCCATAGGTCGCACGTGGGCGATGGCGCCAAAACCAGCGGCCCCTGGTGGTCGCGCGTCTCTTGCGACTCCGTCATCTGGAATGGCGACGTCCTGGCCTCGCACGTGGAGGAAACCCTTGACGATGCCGACGACGAGGAAACCAGCTCCAGGGAGTTACACGCCGCACTGCTGTTCCTGGATGGAAGTTTGGATCGGCATACCTTCGAATAATGCCCCTTCTTGCCGCAGGCGGAGCACAACACCGCTTTAGCGGGACATCGCTGCCGAGGGTGCTTCACTCCCCCACAGAAGTAACACCGCAGGCCGCCTGGAGCTGCTGCCGTCGTCAGGCCCGAGGGTGGGAACGCAATCACGCAGTTTTTCGGTCCCGCTGAATGAAGTGGGGTCTGTGACTGCCCCTGCCACGCCGTTTCTAGTGCATCCGCTAGCTCTATGGACTTAGTGAGATCGAGATTACCTTGCTCCAACAGCCGAAGGCGGATATAAGACGAGCTGATTCCCGCCACAAACGCATCTCGAGCGTGGTCGTTCATGTTCTGGTCTGCCGACACTGCTTTGCAGTTACAGCCCCTGGCGAGCTGCAGGAGCTCGCATGCATACTGTTCCGTCGTTTCGCCGGGCTGCCGCCATCTAGTGGCTAAGAGATATCGAGCATGCATCTCGTTCGGCGGTTTAATGTAGCGCTCCTTAAGAAGCTCGAGGGCCACTTTGTAGTCGGTGGCCCCACGGATCACTAAATATACAGCGTCGCTTACCCTCGCGTGGAGGACCCAGAGTCTGTCGGCGTCGGTGGTGACCGCTGCGGAAGCTTCGAGGTAATCCTGAAAGCATTTCAACCAGTGGTCGAAGGAGTTCGAGGCGCCTGCCGCACGTGGGTCCAACGTAAGCCATTCGGGTTTAAGCATTTGCTCCATGTTCTCTGTGTCATTTTTTTTTCAACGAAGAGAGTTCAATTGTAGTCAATAAAATTGATGCGCGATATAACTCACGAGGCTAGAGATGCTCGAGGAAATAAAGGCTTTTATTGACTACAACAATAAAGCTACCATATATAATACACGATCCCAGACTAAAGGGTCCCAGACAGAGCAGTGACCTTTATACCTCTCCCAGGAGGCGGAGCCAGACTGGGATGTACCATAAGAACTATATTACAGGTAGAACAGCCCAACCCTAACCCCAACAGTAACATATATACAGACTCACAGTACTGGCCAGACCCTGGCTCAGCACTACCTGGTGGGAACCAACAATGGTTCACCACACACTCACATCCATCACCTGCCCTAACTCATTTCCCAATCGGAGATCCAATATCACATCCTCTCTAATTAGCACCTCTATATACTGATGTAGAAAATTCTCCTGAACACATTTTACAAACTCTACCCCGTCTAAACCTTTAACAGTATGTGAGTACCAATCTATATGTGGAAAATTAAAATCCCCGACTATTACAACTTTGTGTTTCTTGCAGCTGTCAGCTCTCTCTCTGCTGATTTGCTCCTCCAATTCTCGCTGACTCTTGGGTGGTCTTTAATTCAACCCCATTAAGGTGGTCATACCTTTCCTGTTTCTCAGGTCCACCCATAGGGCCTCTGTAGACAAGCTCCCTAATCTATCCTGCCTGAGTACCGCTGTAACATTTTCCCTGACCAACAATGCCACCCCCCCACCTTTTATCCCTCTGCCTCGAACCCGCCTGAAACATTAGAACCCTGGAACATTGAGCTGCCAGTCCTGCCCCTCCTGTAGCCAAGTTTCACTAATGGCTAGAATGTCATATTTCCATGTGTTTATCCACGCCTTCAGCTCATCTGCCTTCCCCACAATACTCCTGGAATTGAAATAGACACACCTAACAAAGAACAAAGAACAATACAGCACAGGAACAGGCCCTTCGGCCCTCCAAGCCCGCGCCGCTCCCTGGTCCAAACGAGACCATTCTTTTGTATCCCTCCATTCCCACTCCGTTCACATGGCTGTCTAGATAAGTCTTAAACGTTCCCAGTGTGTCCGCCTCCACCATCTTGCCTGGCAGCGCATTCCAGGCCCCCACCACCCTCTGTGTAAAATATGTCCGTCTGATATCTGTGTTAAACCTCCCCCCCATCACCTTGAACCTATGACCCCTCGTGAACGTCACCACCGACCTGGGGAAAAGCTTCCCACCGTTCACCCTATCTATGCCTTTCATAATTTTATACACCTCTATTAAGTCTCCCCTCATCCTCCATCTTTCCAGGGAGAACAACCCCAGTTTACCCAATCTCTCCTCATAACTAAGCCCCTCCATACCAGGTAACATCCTGGTAAACCTCCTCTGTACTCTCTCCAAAGCCTCCACGTCCTTCTGGTAGTGTGGCGACCAGAACTGGACGCAGTATTCCAGATGCGGCCGAACCAACGTTCTATACATCTGCAACATCAGACCCCAACTTTTATACTCTATGCCCCGTCCTATTAAGGCAAGCATGCCATATGCCTTCTTCACCACCTTCTCCACCTGTGACGTCACTTTCAAGGATCTGTGGACTTGCACACCCAGGTCCCTCTGTGTATCTACACCCTTTATGGTTCTGCCATTTATCGTATAGCTCCGCCCTCCATTATTTCTACCAAAATGCATCACTTCGCATTCATCAGGATTGAACTCCATCTGCCATTTCTTTGCCCAAATTTCCAGCCTATCTATATCCTTCTGTAGCTTCTGACAATGCTCCTCACTATCTGCAAGTCCTGCCAATTTCGTGTCGTCCGCAAACTTACTGATCATCCCAGTTACACCTTCTTCCAGATCATTTATATAAATCACAAACAGCAGAGGTCCCAATACAGAGCCCTGCGGAACACCACGACTCACAGGCCTCCAGCCGGAAAAAGACCCTTCCACTACCACCCTCTGTCTTCTGTGACCAAGCCAGTTCTCCACCCATCTAGCCACCTCCCCCTTTATCCCATGAGATCCAACCTTTTTCACCAGCCTACCATGAGGGACTTTGTCAAACGCTTTACTAAAGTCCATATAGACAACATCCACGGCCCTTCCCTCGTCAACCATTTTGGTCACTTCTTCAAAAAACTCCACCAGTTTAGTGAGGCATGACCTCCCTCTCACAAAACCATGCTGACTATCGTTAATGAGTTTATTCCTTTCTAAATGCGCATACATCCTATCTCTAAGAATCTTCTCCAACAACTTCCCCACCACGGACGACAAGCTCACCGGCCTATAATTACCCGGGTTATCCTTCCTACCCTTCTTAAATAACGGGACCACATTAGCTATCCTCCAATCCTCTGGGACCTCAGCTGCGTCCAGTGACGAGACAAAGATTTGTGTCAGAGGCCCAGCGATTTCATCTCTCGTCTCCCTGAGCAGCCTTGAATAGATTCCATCAGGCCCTGGGGATTTGTCAGTCTTTAAATTCTCTAACAAACCTAACACTTCCTCCCTTGGAATAGAGATTTTCTCCAACGGTTCAACACTGCCCTCCAAGACACACCCAGTCAACACATCCCTCTCCTTTGTGAATACCGACGCAAAGTATTCATTTAGGATCTCCCCTACTTTTTTGGGCTCCAAGCATAATTCCCCACTTTTGTCCCTGAGAGGTCCGATTTTTTCCCTGACAACCCTTTTGTTCCTAACGTATGAATAAAATGTCTTGGGATTCTCCTTAATCCTGTCTGCCAAGAACATTTCGTGACCCCTTTTTGCTCTTCTAATTCCCCGTTTGAGTTCTTTCCTACTTTCTGTGTTCTCCTCACGAGCTCCCTCCGTTTTTAGCTGCCTGGACCTACCTCAAAAGATTATTTCCACCACACTCTACCCTTCCATTTGTGATTTTGCTTGAGGTAACCTGTCTTTTTACCTCTGCTCCACTATCTGCTCTGGCACTCTGGTTCCCATCCCCCTGCAAATCTAGTTTAAACGCTCCCCAATAACACAAGCAAACCACCCTGCAAGTACATTGGTCCCCTTGTAGTTTAGGTGTAACCCATCTCTCTCGTACAGGTCCCACCTGCCACAGAAGAGGTCCCAATGATCCAAGAATTGGAAACCCTGCCCCCTACACCAGTTCCTCAGCCATGTGTTCATCCGCCCAAGCATCCTACTCCTGCCCTCACTGGCACGTGGTACAGGTAGCAATCCTGAGATTACTCCCCTCGGGGTCCTGCTTTTTAACTTCCTTCCAAGCTCTTTGTACTCACTATCTGTACTATCTGTTTAAATTTCCAAGGATTATCACATTAAAAGCATCTTAGGGAAATGTCTGAGTGAATAACCCATCGCCCCCGTGACTGTTTTGGAGGAGTTGAATAACAGGAACTGAACTGAAGGATGTTTTTCTTACCATAAAAGTCAGATCCATAACCTGATGTGAAGAAGACAGATTTATGTTAAATCTTGGATAAAATTATTTCAAAATCAACATGCTTCAAGATATTTATGCCTGAAGAACAAAGAAAACTGCTGCAGAGGAACAGGCCCTTCGATGTTCACTCTCCCATGTATCTCTTGGAATGGGATTGTTTTTGCTGTGTAAACAAGTGCTGATTGTATCGGGAGGTTTAACACTCAAGCATCAGTGAATAAGTATAAAGGTTATTTATTCGTGTCACAAGTAGGCTTACATCAACACTGCAATGAAGTTACTGTGAAAATCCCCCTGTTGCTACACTCCCACGCCTGTTTGGTTAACACTGAGGGAGTATTTAGCATGGCCAATGTACCGAACCAGCACTTCTATGGGACTTTGGAAGGAAACCGGAGCGCCCGGAGAAAACTCATGCAGACACGGGGAGAACGTGCAGACTCCACACAGACAGTGAGGCAAGCCGGGAATCGAACCCAGGTCCCTGTCGCTGTAAGGCAGCAGTGCTAACCACTGTGCCACTGTAGTGGGAGTGGTATAAAGCAGCCTATCAGGAATCACAGTGTAGAACAATGTAGGGCATCTTACGGGAAAGGGGCAGCAGGTTTAAAACAGACATGGGGATAAATTACTTCTCTCAATGGGTGGTGAATCTGTGGAATTCATTACCTCGGAGTGCGGTGGATGCTGGGACATGGTAAATTTGAGGAGACAGACAGAGTTTTAATTAGTAATAGGTTGAAGCATGGGCTGGAGGGCGGTGTAGGGGGGGCGGGGCTGTCTGGTAATGGGAAGGGGGGACTGGGTATTATCGTACTTGTTGCGCCCCTGATAGTTAAGGGTTTACCCGGCGATTGTCCAGAAGGCCTATTCTACTGGAGAATTGTGCTGTGCCTGCTACCATCTGACAAACTGATTTCAATCACTGACAACAGATCATAGTTACAATGAAAACATTAGGAGGGGGAAAATCTCTTGTAACTTTGGATTTTATTTTAAAGGCGCAGACGGTGCCCCGTATGGGACAACCCCACACGCCCTACCCTCACCCCCACCCCAAATAAACACCCCACCCCCCTCGGTATTCCATGTTCATCCAGCAGAAGGGACTCTTCAGTTCTGGGCAATAAAATGAAACAAAACTTACTCCAACTTGAAAATCAGACAAAACGTTTCAATAATGAAACTTCATTACTCCAACACTCGAGGCCTCACCCTGGGCCATTCCAAGCTCCCACAAACCCCAGCAGCTTCTTACTTATACTGAGTCAGCTTGTCAGCTGACCACCACATCATTTTCTCATTGGTTACATAGTTTACTGGGTCAGCTGACCCTTACAGCTTGTTCCCATTGGTCACTACAACAGATCCAATGTGGTTCTGTTGGTTGTTACATTGGTTCCATTCTAACATTCCACTCACACCCGCCTCTCCCACCACCTGATCCCCACCAACCCAACCAGCCTGAACCCATCACTTCCCGGCCACTCCATGACCTCAGCAACACTCAGAGAATCATAGAATCAGACGGCGCAGAAGAGGCCCTTCAACCCATCGAGTCTGCACCGATGCATGAAATGCATTGACCTGCCCACCTAATCCCGCTTGCCGGCACCTGGTCCATAGCCCTGAATGTTATGCTGTGCCAAGTGTTCATCCAGGCACTTTTTAGAGGATGTGAGGCAACCCACCTCCACCACCCTCCCAGGAAGCGCATTCCAGACCGTCACCACCCTCTGGGTAAAAGGGTTTTTCCTCACATTCCCCCCTAAGCCTCCTGCCCCTCACCTTGAACCTATGTCCCTCATAACTGACCCTTCAACTAAGGGAAACAGCTGCTCAAAGAACAAAGAACAATACAGCACAGGAGCAGGCCCTTTGGCCCTCCAAGCCCGCGCCACTCCCTGGTCCAAACTAGACCATTATTTTGTATCCCTCCATTCCGACTCCGTTCATGTGGCTATCTCGATAAGTCTTAAACATTCCCAGTGTGTCCAGCTCCACCACATTGCCCGGCAGCGCATTCCAGGCCCCCACCACCCTCTGTGTAAAATACGTCCTTCTGATATCCGTGTTAAACCTCCCCCCCAACCCCACCCCCCCCCCTCACCTTGAACCTATGACCCCTCGTGAACGTCACCAACGACCTGGGAAAAAGCTTCCCACAGTTCACCCTATCTATGCCTTTCATAATTTTATACACCTCTATTAGGTCACCCCTCATCCTCCGTCTTTCCAGTGAGAACAACCCCAGTTTATCCCTGCTCCTTATCCACTCTGTCCATGTTCCTCATAATCTTGAACACCTCGATCAGGTTGCCCCTCAGTCTTCTCTGCTCCAACGAAAACCGCTCAAGCCTATCCAATCTCTCTTCATAAAACCTTGAGATAGAGGAATAGATTTCGGCCATTCGGCCCATCGAGTCTGCTCTGCCATTCAATCATGGCTGATATGATTCTCATCCCCATTCTCCTGCCTTCCCCCCATAACCCTTGATTCCTTTATTGATCAAGAACCTATCTATCTCTGTCTTAAAGACACTCAATGATCCGGCCTCCACAGCCCTCTTTGGCAACGAATTCCACAGATTCACCACTCTCCGGCTGAAGAAATTCCTCCTCATCTCCGTTTTAAAGGATCGTCCCTTTCGCCTGAGGTTATGCCCCCTGGTTCTAGTTTTACTGACTAGTGGAAACATCCTCTCCACGTCCACTCTATCCAGGCCTCGCAGTATCCTGTAAGTTTCAATAAGATCCCCCCCCCCACCCCCGATCATCCTTCTAAACTCCAACGAGTACAGACCCAGAGTCTTCAGCCGTTCCTCATACAACAAGCTCTTAATTCCAGGGATCATTCTTGTGAACCTTCTCTGGATCCTTTCCAAGACCAGCACATCCTTCCTCAGATACTGGGCCCAAAACCGCTCACAATACTCCAAATAGAGCCTTATATAGCCTCAGAAGTCCATCCCTGCTCTTGTATTCCAGCCCTCTCGACATGAATGCTAACATTGCATTTGTCTTCCTGACTGCTAACTGAACCTACACGTTGACCTTAAGATAATCTTGAACACGGACTCCCTCGTCCCTTGTGCTTCTGATTGCCTCAGCATTTCCCCAATTAGAAAATAGTCTATGCCTCCATTTCTCCTTCCAATGTTCATAATCTCACATTTTCCAAGTTATATTCCATCTGCCACTTCTTTGCCCACTCTCCTAGCCTATCCAAGTCCTTGTGCATTCCCCCTGCTTCCTCAATACGATCTCTCCCTCTGCATATCTTTCCATCATCTGCAAACTTGGCAACAGTGGCTTCATTTCGTTCTTCCAAATCGTTAATATGTATTGTGAAAGGTTGTGGTCCCAGCACCGACCCCTGAGGCACACCACTAGTCACCGGCTGCCATCCTGAAAAAGACCCATTTATCCCCACTCTCTGCCTTCTGCCAGTCAACCAATCCTCTATCCATGTCAGGTTCTTACCCTTAACACCATGGGTTCTCAGCTTATTTAACATTCTCCTATGTAAACTTGTCAAAGGCCTTTTGGAAATCCAAATAAATCAGGTCCACTGGTTCTCCTTTATCTAACTTCCTTGTTACCTCCTCAAAGAACTCTAACAGATTTGTCAGACATGACCACCCCTTGACAAAGCCGTGCTGACTCAGTCCTACTTTATCATGCACTTCCAAGTACTCTGCGATCTCATCTTTAATAATGGACTCTAAAATCTTGCCAATGAACGAAGTCAGGCTAACCGGCCTATAATTTCCCATCTGCTGCCTCCCTCCCTTCTTAAACAGCGGTGTTACATCAGCTAATTTCTAGTCCTCTGGTACCCTCCCTGCCTCCAGTGATTCTTTTGCTTTTATGCTGTCCTTTACTTTCCTTGTCAGCCATGGAAGCTTCGTCCTCTCTTTAGCAGGTTTCCTCCTCCTTGGGATGAATTTCTGTTGTGCCTCCCGAATAACCCCCCCCCCCCCCAAAACTCCTGTCATTGCCGTTCCGCTGTCTCCCCTGCTCGGCTCCCTTTCCAATCAACTCTGGCCAGCTCCTCCTTCATGTCTTTGCAGTTACCTTTATTTAATTGTCATATTCTTGCATCTGATTCCAGTTTCTCCCTCTCAAACTGCAGGGTAAATTCTATCATATTGTGGTCACTGCTCTCTCAGGGTCACTTCACCTTTCGTTCCCCAATCAAATCTGCCTCATTACACATCACCAACTCCAGAATTCCCGTTTCCCCAGTAGGCTCTGTCACAAGCTGCTCCAAAAAAGCATCTCTGAGACATTCCACAAAATCCTTTTCTTGGGACCCACTACCTACCGGATTTTCCCAGGCCACCTGCATATTGAAGTCCCCCATAATTATTGTAATATTGCCTTTTTATCTGCCTTTTCTATCTCCAGATTTATTTTCTGCCCCTCATCCTGACGACTGCTTGGAGGCCTGTACATAACTCCCATCAGGGTCTTTTTACCATTGTTTCTCCTCAACTCTACCCACAGAGTTTCTCTGCCTTCTGATCCTGTATCGCTTCTTGCTATTGATTTAACGCCATTCCTTACGAACAATACAACTCTGCCTCCTTTGCCCATCTGCGTGTCCTTCCAATAACACACCTATCCTTGGATATTTAGATCCCAGCCCTGATCCCCTTGCAGCCACGTCTCTGTGATGCCCACAACATCGTACCAGCCAATTTCAGTGTGCGCAACAAGCTGACTGTCTGTCCCAGTATCCCCCTCTCACACTCTCCTCAAGGTGCTGACTGTCTGGCCCAGTGTCCCTCTCACACTCTCCTCAAGGTGCTGACTGTCTGTCCCAGTGACCTTCTCACACTCTCCTCAAGGAGCTGACTGTCTGTCCCGGTGTCCCAGTGTCCCTCTCACACTCTCCTCAAGGTGCTGACTGTTTGTCCCAGTGTCCCAGTGTCCCCTCTCACACTCTCCTCAAGGTGCTGACTGTCTGTCCCGGTGTCCCAGTGTCCCTCTCACACTCTCCTCAAGGTGCTGACTGCCTGTCCCGGTGTCCCAGTGTCCCTCTCACACTCTCCTCAAGGTGCTGACTGCCTGTCCCAGTGTCCCCCTCTCACACTCTCCTCAAGGTGCTGCTGACTCTGTTTAGGTGTCCCAGTGTCCCCCTCTCACACTCTCCTCAAGGTGCTGACTGTCTGTCCCAGTGTCCCAGAGACCCCCTCACGCTCTCCTCAAGGTGCTGACTGTCTGTCCCGCTGTCCCAGTGTCCCTCTCACACTCTCCTCAAGGTGCTGGCTGCCTGTCCCGGTGTCCCAGTGTCCCTCTCACACTCTCCTCAAGGTGCTGACTTTCTGTCCCGGTGTCCCCCTCTCACACTCTCCTCAAGGTCATGCTGATTCTGTTTAGGTGTCCCCGTGTCCCCCTCTCACACTCTCCTCAAGGTGCTGCTGATCCTGTTCAGGTGTCCCGGTGTCCTTCTCCCACACACTCCTCAACTCACCCTTGCCTCCTTACAACCTCACAACAGAAAATGCTGAGAAAGTTTGATGTGAAGCTTCTTGATCAAGTTCTTCTGTACATAACACTGAGAGATAATTCTATCTGAAGCCTCAGATTGTATTGTACATAGCACTGAGAGATAGTTCTATCTAAAGCCTCAGATTGTACTATACGTAACACTGAGAGATAGTTCTATCTGAAGCCAAAGATTGTACTGTGTACAGCACTGAGAGAAAGTTCTTCTGAAGCCTCAGATTGTACTGTACGTAACACTGAGAGATAGTTCTATCTGAAGCCTGAGATTGTACTGTACATAGCACTGAGAGATAGTTCTATCTAAAGCCTCAGATTGTACTATACGTAACACTGAGAGATAGTTCTATCTGAAGCCAAAGATTGTACTGTGCATAGCACTGAGAGAAAGTTCTTCTGAAGCCTCAGATTGTACTGTACGTAACACTGAGAGATAGTTCTATCTGAAGCCTCAGATTGTACTGTACATAGCACTGAGGGATAGTTCTATCTGAAGCCTCAGATTTTGCTGTACATAACACTGAGAGATAGTTCTATCTGAAGCCTCAGATTTTGCTGTACATAACACTGAGAGATATTTATATCTGAAGCCTCAGATTGTACTGTACATAGCACTGAGAGACAGTTCTATCTGAAGCCTCAGATTGTACTGTACATAACACTGAGGGATAGTTCTATCTGAAGCCTCAGATTTTGCTGTACATAACACTGAGAGATAGTTCTATCTGAAGCCTCAGATTGTACTGGACATAACACTGAGAGATAGTTCTATCTGAAGCCTCAGATTGCACTGGACGTAACACTGAGAGATAGTTCTATCTGAAGCCTCAGATTGCACTGGACGTAACACTGAGAGATAGTTCTATCTGAAGCCTCAGATTGTACTGTACATAGCACTGAGATATAGTTCTATCTGAAGCCTCAGATTGCACTGGACGTAACACTGAGAGAAAGTTCTATCTGAAGCCTCAGATTGTACTGTACGTAACACTGAGAGATAGTTCTATCTGAAGCCTCAGATTGTACTGTACATAGCACTGAGAGATAGTTCTATCTGAAGCCTCAGATTGTACTGTACGTAACACTGAGAGATAATTCTATCTGAAGCCTCAGATTGTACAGTACATAGCACTGAGAGATAGTTCTATCTGAAGCCTCAGATTGTACTGTACGTCACACTGAGAGATAGTTCTATCTGAAGCCTCACATTGTACTGTACGTAACACTGAGAGATAGTTCTATCTGAAGCCTCACATTGTACTGTACGTAACACTGAGAGATAGTTCTATCTGATGACTCGAGCTAAGACTGTACTGTACGTAATGCTGAGAGATTGATCTGTGTGAAGTCCTATACGAAGATTGTTCTGTCCATGAGCTGTACATAAGATCTGCTACAACCTGGATTAAGCAGATTATATCAACCCTGATTGAGGTTAACTTCATCAAAAAACCACGACCATGATTCCCAGAAGACAATAAGATACAAGAGCAGAATGAGGCCATTGGGCCCGTCGAGCCGGCTCCACCATTCAATTCTGGCTGATAAGTTTCTCAAACCCATTCTCCTGCTTTCTCCCCGTAACCCTTGATCGCTGTACCAGTCAAGAACCTATTTATCTCTTTATTAAATACATTCAATGATCTGGCCTCCACAGCTTTGTGTGGCAATGAATTCCACAGATTCACCACCCTCTGGCTGAAGAAATTCCTCCTCGTCTCAGTTCTGAATTAAGAAGTCTCACAACAGCAGGTTAAAGTCCAAACGTTTATTTCGAATCACGAGCTTTCGGAATGCTGCTCCTTCATCAGGTGAGTGGGAAACTGGTGTTGTGAGACTTCTTACTGCGCACACCCCAGTCCAACACCGCCATCTCCACATCACATTTCTAAAGGGCCGTCCCTTTCCTCTGAGTCTGTGCCCTCGGATCCTAGTCTCCGACTAATGGAAACATCTTCCCCAAGTGCACGCAATCCAGGCCTTTCATTATTCTGTAAATTTCAATGTTATCCCCTTCCTCATACTTCCAAACTGCATCGAGTATGGACCCCCAGTCCTCAGACGCTCCTCATGCGTCAAGTCTTTCATTCCCCGGATCATTCTTGTGAACCTGCTCTGGACCCTCTCCAAGGCCAGCACATTCTTCCTTAGATAGGGGTCCAAAATTGCTGACAATATTCTGAATGCGGTCAGACCAGTGTCTTATAAACCCTCAGCATTACACTCCTGCTTTTGTATTCTCGTCGTCTCGAAATTAACGCTAGCAAAGTGATCTCTGCTATATCGAATTAATATTGACCCTGCATTATTTCCAACTTTCCATACCTCCCTGACCCTCAAAACCCCATCGAGGCTGTAACTGTTGGACGTTGGGTATAAAAAGTGTTGGATAGAAGGGGGTTAAGTGAAGCTGTTTGTTTAGTGACTGGAATTGATGTGAGTCTCCATGGATCGATTAGTGTGCCTGGAGGGATTCCCCTCTTCTATTAATAAGGGATTCCATTCAATGTGTTGTCCCATTGAGTCAGCGGGAGTGGCAACTCCGACACCACCAGAGATCAGTGGCTGTGGAGAGAGAGGGAGGGAGAGGAGAGATCAGAATCTGGGAGCAATGGATTGGAGTCTTCCAACAATGGATCAGAACAGAGTCATAGAGTCATAGAGGTTTGCAGCATGGAAACAGGCCATTCGGCCCAACTTGTACATGCCGCCCTTTTTTTAAACTCATAAACTAACCCCAATTGCCCGCATTTGGCCCATATCCTTCTATACCCATGTAACTGTCTAAATGCTTTTTAAAAGACAAAATTGCACCCACCTCTACTACTCCATCTGGCATCTTGTTCCAGACACTCACCACCCTCTGTGTGAAAAAATTACACTTTTGTATCCCTCCCGTCTCACCTTAAACCTGTGCCCTCTAGAATCTGAGAACAATGAACCGGAATGTTCCAACAATGGATCAGAATCTGGGAACAATGGATTGGAATCTTCCAACAATGGATCAGAATCTTGGGACAATGGATTGGAATCTTCCAACAATGGATCAGAATCTGGGAACAATGAACCGGAATGTTTCGACAATAGATCAGAATCTGGGAACAATGAACCGGAATGTTTCGACAATGGATCAGAATCTGGGAACAATGAAGCGGAATGTTCCAACCAAGGACAGGAGTTTATTCTATTGGATTTCTGAGTTTACTGATTATTATTGGATGATAACATCAGCTGATCGGATTCGATATCGACTGCTCATGATTCAATGTTTTTACTATCCCCTCCTGGCGATTGTTGGTGTTCCGGGTCAGTCTCTGGCTGGATTTGTATCGGCCCGACTGCCACAGGAATCGGAGCAGGCGAGGGGCGGAGAATGGGAAGGTCTGTTGAACATGGGTGGGGCTTTGCAGCTTGGGGAAGAGTGAGGCTGGAAACTCCCGTCTCCTGTGTCCAGTTCCTAATTCTAGAAAGGCTGTTTAACTTTATTGATTTTCTTGTCATTTACTGTACTGGGTTTGCTGCTCTTTTTGAATCTCTGTATCCGGTTATTAATTCTTTCAGCCACTGAAAATTGTCTCAGGGTCTATGGGCTGGGATGTCTTCTGAGTGCTGTGACTTTCCATAGACATGTGACCTCAAACACTATTCCTTCGTGTGTAAAAGATTGAGACAGAACCCTTTTCACCCCCTGCATATGACACCAGTTCACCCACCCAATCACCAGGCCGCAGAATCAATTTTATTGGTCATATCTGCACAGCAGGATCTCACAGAGAGAAAACATAGTTCATTAAATTTGAAATTTATTCATCAGTGTCACAAGTATGCGAACATTAACATTGCAATGAAGTTACTATAAAAGTCCCCGAGTCACCACACTCCAGCGCCTGTTCAGGTTCACTGAGGGAGAATTTAGCACGGCCAATGCACCCAACCAGCACAACTTTCAGATAGTGGGAGGAAACTGGAGCACTTGGAGGAAACCCACGCAGACATGGGGAGAACATGCAGAATCTGCATAGACAGTGGCCAAACCTGCAATTGAACCAGGACCTCTGGTGCTGTGAGGCAGCAATGCTGTCCCCTGTGCTACCACAAGCTCTCCGAGAGCAACAGGAACACAAACACACAGACATACCCAAACGCACATACATTAATACACACATTTGTTGATAGAAGCAATCAGATTTAGACACTCCCACTCACACACAAATTCAAGAACCAAAATTGCTATAACACTCCAGAATAACGCACACTTAGGAACACTCGTCAGGTACTCTGTTGCTCACACACAAACACGCACACACACACATGCATACTGGTACAGACATTATAGACACACGCAACGCACACACGGTAGGGAGGCAGGATAACAGCTACTCCCTGTCCATTGATGGTGGGATGATCAAGTAAAACCGCGTGACAGCCTGGAACTCAGCTCCACGTCCCATTTCTCACCTCTTGCAACCTTCACCGGCAACGGATAAACAGCAGATTCAGTCTCCTGCCCATTTCCGGCAAGAGGCTGAATAAATTATTTCAATTTATTTTAAAACA
Source organism: Mustelus asterias (assembly GCF_964213995.1). Lineage (NCBI taxonomy): Eukaryota > Metazoa > Chordata > Chondrichthyes > Carcharhiniformes > Triakidae > Mustelus > Mustelus asterias. The sequence goes on from NW_027591240.1 coordinate 22,888, forward strand.
AATTTAAATGAAATGAGCGAGCCTGGGATGGAATTGTGCGCCACACTTGCCTTTGCATCCTCACCGAGAGAGGTTGTGTCCGGTGAGGAAAACAGCTGGCCACATGTATGAGGACGAGTCATGATGACCTCGCCGGGAGAACTGAAGGCCATTGAGGGCACGGGGCAAGGTCGAGGGCAAAGGTAGGTGCCCCTTGGGCAATGCCGAACGGGCAGTACCAGGGAGTGGGGCATGAGGTGGCGGGGTCTCCAAGGGCGGAGCCTGAAGGTAGCGGGGCCAACTCTGAACGTAGTTGCTGGGTGGGAGAGGGTCCCGTTACCACTCTGCCCGCTGTCTGTGGGGTGGGGTGGTCCCCGCTGCCACTCTGCACATGATTGGTGTTGGTAGGGAGGGGGGCATCACTGCCTCTCTGCATGCACAGTGGGGTAGGGAGGGGGTTTCGCTGCCTCTCTTCATGCACAGTGGGGTAGGGAGGGGGTTTTGCTGCCTCTCTGCATGCACAGTGGTGTAGGGAGGGGGTCTCGCTGCGTCTCTGCATGCACAGTGGGGTAGGGAGGGGGTCTCGCTGCCTCTCTGCATGGACAGTGGGGTAGGGAGGGGGTCTCGCTGCCTCTCTGCATGCACAGTAGGGTAGGGAGGGGGTCTCGCTGCCTCTCTGCATGCACAGTGGGGTAGGGAGACGTGCCCTGCTGACACTCTGCATGCAATTGGTGTGGGGGAATCAGGGGTGATTGGTCCAGGTGGTGGGGAGGGGGCTGGGTCTATATCTGGTCGGGGGCTGCTCAGAAAAAGCTGCGGACCCCCGGATTACCTGGGGGCAGCTGCTGTGTTGAAGCGAGCTGCAGCAGCAGAGAGCTGACAGATGTCTTTCTCAGAGCAGGCAATTCACTGCTGGCTGCAATTGCGCATTTGCAACCAAATAGGTTTGGGAGGCGGTCGGTGTCCCAGCCAGCGCTGTGAGAGCTGCAAGTGATGGGGCCACTGCTGAGGATGGTCTAACAGCCATCGAGTTTTAACAGCACGAAATGAGGCCATTCGGCCATTCTGTCTGAACTGGTCATCAAAACCTATCCAATCGAATCCCATTTTCCAGCACTTGATCCACAGTCTTGTCAGAGAGTTAACAGAATGGAAACAGGCCCTTCGGCCCATCTTGTGCATGCCGCGCTTTCTTTTGAAACCCCTAAACTAATCCCAATTGCCCACATTTGCCCCATATCCCTCTATACCCATCGTACACATGGAACTGTCTCAACGCTTTTAAAAAAATAAAATTGTACCCGCCTCTACTACTACCTCTGGCAGCTTGTTCCAGACACTCACCACCCTCTGTGTGAAACAATTGCCCCTCTGGACCCTTTTGTATCTTTCCCCTCTCACCTTGAACCTATGCCCTCTCGTTTTAGACTCCCCTACCTTTGGGAAAAGATATTGACTATCAAGCGGATCTGTGCCCCTCATTATTTTATAGACCTCTATAAGATCACCCCTCAGCCTCCTACGCTCCAGTGGAAAAAGTCCCAGTCTATCCAGTCTCTCCTTATAACTCAAACCATCAAGTCCCAGTAGCATCCTAGTAAATCTTTTCTGCACTCTTTCTAGTTTAATAATTATATGCTCTGGTGTTTGAGTTGCTGATCTAAATGCCTCTTGTGGTTGTTCCCGCTTCTACCATCCTTTCAAGCCGTGAGCTGCAGATCCAGTTTCCGCCCACAGTCCAAAGTCTTGTGGGTCAGGTGGATTGGCCAGGATATACTGGACTTAGTGTCAGGGAGAATTGCTTGGGTAAATGCATGGGGTTCAGGGGATATCCCCTGGGTGGGATTGTGCTCAGTGCAGACTCGATGGGCTGAATGGCCTCCTTCTGCACTGTAGGATTCTATGATTCCTGTAATCTGAGGCTTTCCTCCTCAATATTTACCACACCACCAATTTTTGTATCATCTGCAAACTTACTGATCACACCTCACACATTCATGTCTAGACCATCAATGTACACTACAAAAAGCAAGGGACCCAGCATCGATCCCTGTGGAACCCCACTGAACACAGGCTTGCAGTCACAAAAACAACCTTCCACCATCACCCTCTGCCACCATCACCCTCTGCCACTCAGCCATTTTGAATATAATTTACCAAATTGACCTGGTTCCAATCTGAATCACTTCCTTGTTCAGTCTCCCATATTTGTCAAAAGCTTTTCTGAAGAACACGTAGACTACATCGACTGCACTTCCATCATCTCCTCATCCAGTCACCTCCTCAATATATTCCAGTGAATCCACACACTGACCCACACACACACACACACACACACACACACACACACACACAGTGATACACATTGACCCACACAGACAAAGTGGTGCACACTGACACACACACAGTGATACACACTGACCCACACATACATGGTGAAACACACTGACACACACACACAGTGATACACGCTGACACACACACACACAGTGATCCACACTGACACATACACACACAGTGATACACACAGACACACACACAGTGATACACACTGACACACACACAGTGACACACACTGACCCACACACACAGTAATGAACTCTGACACACACACACAGTGATACACACTGACACACACACACACAGTGACACACACTGACACACACACACACAGTGATACACACTGACACACACAGTGATACGCACTGACACACACAGTGATGCACACTGACACACACACATACACACACAGTGACACTGTCCCTCACACACGCAGTGATACACACTGACACACATACACAGTGATACGCACTGACACACACAGTGATACGCACTGACACACACAGTGATGCACACTGACACACACACTCACACACACAGTGACACACATTGACACACACATCGACACTGACCCTCATACACACTGATACACACACACACAGTGACACACACTGACAAACACACACACACACACACACAGTGATACACACTGACGCACACACACACAGTGACACACACTGACATGCACACACACAGTGAGACACACTGACACACACACAGTCACACACTGTGATACGCACACACAAAGTGAGACACACTGACACACACACACAGTGACACACAGTGACATACACTCAGTGACACACACTGACACACACACAGTCACACACTGTGATACGCACACACAAAGTGAGACACACTGACGCACACACACAGTGACACACACTCAGTGACACACACTGACACGCACACACACAGTGAGACAAACTGATGCACACACACAGTGACACACATTGACACACACACAGTGAGACACACTGACACACACACACTCACACACACACAGTGAGACACACTGACCCACACACACACACAGTGAGATACACTGACACACACACTGTGACACACACAGTGACACATACACAGTGATACACACTGACACACACACACACACAGTGATACACACTGACACACACACACTGTGACACACACTGACCCACACACACACACACCATGAGACACACTGAAACACACACACAGTGATATACACGCTGACACACACAGAGTGACACTGACCCTCACACACACTGACACACACACAGTGATACTCACTGACACACACACAGTGACAGACACACTGACCCACACACACAGTGACACACGCACTGACACACACTGACCCATACACACACAGTGACACACACACAGTGACACACACACTGACCCACACACACACACAGTGACACACACACAGTGACACACACACACACAGTGACACACACATGGGCACTGACCCTCACACACACACAGACACACAGTGACACACACATGGACACTGACCCTCACACACTGACACCAGCTTCCTGATTGGTTGAAGTGTCTGTCACGCCCAGATTTGCTCTGGGGGCGGGGCCGTTCGCTGCTGGTGTTCTGATTGGCTGACACGGCTGTCAGTCAGAAAGCTCAGCCTCTGATTGGCTCATCCGCAGTCAGTCAAAGTGCGGAAACCAGTCATTGGTAGACTTGGCTGTCAGGAAGTGAGCGGCAATTCAGATTGGCTGATTCGGGCAGTAGTCGATCTGGCCTCTGATTGGCTGAGGCGGTCAGTGAGCAATCCAGTCTCTGATTGGCTTAGGCGGTGATTTAGTGATCCAGTCTCTGATTGGCTGAGGTGGTGATTTAGTGATCCCGCTCTGTGATTGGCTGAGGCGGTGATTTAGTGATCCCGCTCTGTGATTGGCTGAGGCGGTGATTCAGTGATGCCGCGCTGTGATTGGTTTTCAGTCAGTTTTGTTTCTTCATTAATTGAATAATTGATGTGAGCGGATATTTCACCGCGATCCTGATCTGCTCCCTGAACTTGGATTGAGCCACCGCGTAAATAAATGTGTTTGTGCAGCAATTTACATCCCGCAGCATAATTCCGACATTTTGAAATGTGTATTAAGGAAGATTGAGGTAAAGTAATCCTTTCACTTTCACATATAAAAATTTTATGACAAACACGGCCCAGAGGAGAATGAAAGCCCCGGAAATGCTGAAAAGTAAAATCATTGACTTCCTTCTGCTCTCCATCTCGGGGTCTCTGCGATTCTCTCCCTGACTCTGAGCCCTCAGTCCCTTCCGGACTCGACTGGTCACCAAAATGTGTCTGACTGTCAGAGCGTTAATCACCAGGATTAAACCGAATGGGAGCAATGGGGTTAAAACCCGATCAAACCAGGAAAATCCAACCCAGCCAGGATCAGTGAAAAAGCTTGTCTTTGTGTGACAGTACCACTGGACATTGTCCATTATCCACCGAGGTTCATCTATAAAGTACATGGGGATGTTTTTCACAGAGAGCAGGATGCCGGTTGTTGCCAGAACCACAGCCGCAGTTTTCCCGGTGCAATATTGAGTTTTCAGTTTCTGGCAGCGAATGGCCACAAATCGATCAAAGGAGAAAGTGATGGTGAACCAGACTGACCAGTCTGTGGCTGCAGCCAGCAGGGTATCTTTAACACGACACGCAGAGGTGAGGTCCAGGAAACTCAGCGGGAAATGATAACCATTTATCACGGTGAGAATGGGGTTAATGATGATGAAGAGCAGATCCGCCGCTGCCATGGCCGCCAGGTAGCGAGTGGTGCAGGTGGAGAGGCCACACTTTCCCCGACTCAGGATCACAATTCCCAGTAAATTAACTGTCAGTGAAAAAGGGACAAGAGGCGGGAAATGAGTGAGTGAACATTCTCCATGTGTGAACCGACAGTAAGGACAGGATTTCAGCATCAATCCAATGGGGTTCCCGGGGTGGCGGTGTTGTTGGAGGAGTTGTGTTAGGGATTAACATTGCAGATTGGAAAGTAGCCAATGTAACACCGCTGGTTAAGTAGGGACTGGGGGACAGGAAGCTGTGAATTACACATCTCTCACTTTGATGGAGCAAATCTGAAAATTCTCATCATTCAAATATTTCACAGAGATTGCATTTCTCATCTGATCTGTTTTCCAGGATTAATTCAGACTGGACGGGTTTCCCAATTAGACCCAAAGTGGACAGAGATAGAATCTGCAATCCCTTCCTGCACCCAATTATCAGAGCCCACCCCGGATTGAACACGTCTCTGGACTGGACAGCTGGTGGAGTTGGAAGTCAATTCAGGATTTTTCTATTTCACTTCCCCTCTCCAAATTTCCTCCCCATTCTGACTCTCCCCCGCAGCTTCTCTGCTTCTAATTTACAGATTATATCCTCTGTCTGTCTCTTTTTTCCTTTCTTCTCTCCCTCTCTTTATGCCTTCTCCTTTGCTTCCCGATCTGACTCTTCCTAATCTCTTCTTCTCTCCGACCAGCTTTATTCCCCTCTATCTGGATTTCTCTCTTATCCAGTGCGTTTCCATTCTTCATTCTCATTATAACTTTCCCCCATATCTCCCTATCGCTCTCCAATTGTTCTCTCTCTCCTCCTGTTTCTCCCCATATCTCTCTATCTCACCCCAGTATTGCTCTCTCCATCTCGCTTTCTCCCCATTCCTGTTCACCTCCCTCCAGAATCTCTCACTTTCCAGCTTTCTTTGTGAGGATTTTAAGCACAGCATGATCCCATGGGCAGCACTGTGACCATATCCAGAGAGGACAAAGTGGGGGTGGGGGGAGACATGTCATTCCCCCAGCCTCGCGCTTGGTGTAATCCTCCACCCAGCGCCATGTGAATTCTGAGTTTGGATACATATCCCCTCAGTGACAGAAAGAGATAAACTCCCCTCTTTGAACTGGGAACAAGCTGTGTCCATTCCTTTGGTAGACTTTTTAAAATGAGCCTCCCAGTAGTTATTTATGAATAAATTAATCGATCTATTGATTGATTTCTGTAAATAAGGAATCTCAGGGCTCTGACTGAGGCTATTCTCCAGAGGCAGGAAGCTGGGCACTGACTCCTAACTGGAGACCCCCAGATAAGGTGGTTCTTCCCACCCCCTCACAGCAATATGGTTTGTGGTTATTGGCAGTGTGGCTCAGAAATATTGCATCGTTCCTTTCAACGCAGTGCACATGAAAGAGAGGGAAAGAAGCAGAGATATGGACAGAAATAGGAAGTTAGAAGGAGGGATGGAGTAAGAGGTGGTGAGTGTGGTTACAAAGACCTGGCCCGAGATCAGAGCATCCATCTTTACAATGGGAGAGAGAGATAGTGGCAGGAGGAGAAAAGAGAAGGAGGGAGTGGAGCAGAGACAGAGGGAGGCCCGAGGGGAGTGGAAGGTCAAAGCAGAGGTGGTGATGGAAGGAGAGCATTTGAGAAAGAGAGACAGGATGTGTGGGTTTCCAGTGTTTCGTCAATCGCTACAGCTCTAATCACACCCTGTCAGATAGTCTGACTTGAGGAGAAACATCCTGGGAGGATTTAAAAAGTGTTCTGAAGGAATCAGCAGCCACTTCCCAAACTGGAAGAGGGAGTTGAACAGCTTCTAGAGACTGAGAGGGGACAGGGGGTGGGCAGGATGGAGCAGGGCTGGCATTTTAATTCAGGTTTAGAAGATTCTCTCTGTGGAACTCTCTCTCTCTCAATTTCAATGTTTCTGTCTGATTGGAAGAAATGGAGGGAAGGAAAGATTGAGAGAGAATGAGGAGAACCAAGAATGAGAGGTTATAGAATAATAGAATCATACAGTGCAGAAGAGGCCCTTCGGCCCATCGAGTCTGCACTGTCACATTAGAAATGCTTGAAATCCCACCTAACCCCATCTGTCAGCACTTGGCCCAGAGCCCTGAATGTTATGATGTGCCAAGTGCTCATCCAGATACTTTTTAAAGGATGTGATGCAACCCACCTCCACCACCCACCCAGGAAGCGAATTCCAGACCCTCACCACCCTCTGGGGAAAATAGTATTTCCTCACACCGCCCCCCCTCCCCCAAGACTCCTGATCCCCACCGTGAACCTATGTCCCCTCGTGACTGACCCTTCAGATATGGGGAACAGTTGTTCCTTATCCATTCTGTCCATGGCCCTCATAATCTTGTCTACCTCGATCAGGTCACCCCTCAGTCTTCTCTGCTAAAACATTAATAACCCAAGCCCACGCAACCTCTTTTCATAACGTTGACCTTCCATCCAAGGCAGCATCTTGGTGAATCTCCTGTGTACCACCATCCAGCGCAAACACATCCTTCCTATAATGTGGCGATCAGAACTGCACACAGTACTCCAGCTCGGGCCTCACCAAAGATCGAGACAATTCCAACATTACTTCCCTGCTTTTGTCATCTATGCCTCGATTGATAAAGGCAAGTGTCCCATATGCAATTTTCACCACCTGACTAACATGCCCATCTGTTTTCAAAGATCTGTGGTCAAATACGCCAAGGTCACATTCTGCCATCGATCTTCCTATAGTCCGAACATTCACTGAGTGCTTCCTTGTCAAATTACTCCTTCCAAAGTGTATCAGCTCACACTTTTCAGGGTTACATTCCATTAAACGGTGTAAAACACACTCCACACTGCGAACTGCACCTTGTGCGATCTTGCTGCAGAACTTGCTTTAAAGGTTGTCTCAGTGTTAAGAGAGAGTTTCATCTTTCCAGGCAAGTGAAGGGAATTCTCCAGACTTGGGACAATGCACACACACAGAGTGGAAGGTGTGTGGGGATTTTTGTAGGGTGCTTTTGGGGAAGGGGCTCACAGCAGGTGTGAGGATGGAGGCAGGGGAAGGGCTGTGTCTCATTTGATTAGTTTCACAGTGCAGCTGCTGCGGGATCTTGCTGTGCATGCCTACCTTGTAACAATGATCATCCTCTTTGAAAATCGCTCACTGACTGCAAAGAAGGTTCCAAGGCCTTGAATATAAAAAAGCTTCAACTTGAACAATGGGACTGAGGGAGTTCATGATCACTTTCTGCAGAGAACTGAGGGGACATTCAGCCAATATCACATTGCTGCCTGTGGGATCTTACTGTGCGACAAATATTCCAGCATCAGTTTGTACATTAAAACAATAAACACACACACACAGAAAACAATTATCATAAACTCTGAACTGAATTTTGAAACTGCCTCTGTGCTTTGGATCTTCCTGTGCGCAAGTTGCATCATAAATCTCTAAATTAACAGCAGTGAGGTCAGATTAACAATTAATCTCATCACTGTGAATAATTCTTGATGGCCTGGAATGAATGTTCTTTAACTAGAAGCGGGTGTAATTGTGGAATAAAAATGTGTCTGAGGCAGAGAGATAAATGTAAGGGTGAAATGAAATGCACAGGGTTCTATTTGAATACAGTTTGCTGTGGTGGTGATTGTCGGAGCTCTCGCTCTATGTCTGGTGTTGGGAAGCTGAGTTTGTGAAGTGTGGTCCCTTCAAAAGCTGGTTTGTGTCCCTTTAAAGTTGGACTTGTGTCAATACTTGGAAGCTTCAAATGAAAGTGCAGACAGGGTACACAGACTGCAAGATTTGTAGCAAAGACCAAGTATCAGCGTCACCATGGCAACAGGCTTTGCAGGTTTTTGAATTTTGAGTTCAGCCGAGCAGTCCAAAGAAGCCACTCAGCTATCAGGAAGCTATCAAATGTGAATTTATTGTTGTGGACAAGATCAGATCAATCCTGGTGCAGGAAAATTCAGAGGTCATCACAGTTCTAAAAACAGGAGATCAACTGCCTGCCTGAAGTTCAACTGAAGGGCTGCCACCTCTCAAAGCCTAGAGAGGGAAAGAGCAGCTCTCTCCAGCTTTGAATATCACTTAATAGACCTCTCCATCTATCGATCTGAATCAGAAATAACTTGCAGGCAGCGGAATAGAAAGACAAACGCCAAAACTTTTCCAAAGCCACAAAATCTAGTTGTTTTCATTTTTGCGAGTGACTAAATTATGTTCTTTTTTTCTGTTAATGAATGTCTTGTGTTTATTTGAACCGCATTCCAGTAGAATCTTACTTTAATCTCAATGCTACTTCTTTAACTAAAGTTCCCTGTTAGTTAAATACATAAATTGTTAATTATTAACTTAAAGTGAGTGTCAGATATTTCTGTTAGTTAACTACTAAATGTTAATGAAGAACAGTTCACACCTTCCCACACACCTTTCACACATCACAAAGCAAGGTATTCCTCTTTGGGGAATTCGGCGTGGCTTGTTAAAAGGGCATCAACCTTTGTCTCATGACACTGCCTCTCTATCTGTGTCTCTGTCTCTCCATTCTGTGGCTTGTGAGGGAGGAAGTGAAAGAGTTGGGGAGACAGCCTGAGGAAGGGCTGATGTTACAGAGTGAGAGAGAAAAGGGAGGATCAGGTTAAACAGGGGGAGAGATAGCTGAACATTGTGGAGTTGGGGTGGAGGGAAAATGGCACAGGATTTGGGGGTGGAGGGTTTCCTGTGAGCAGTAACTGCTGATGTCCCTGTCACATCTTTCCAGAAGGTGTGATGTTCAAACACTCCAATCCTGAGACAGTCTGTTTTGAAATGCATCCTGAGGAAATGAACAGTTTCTTCCCAGTTGAGGTTTGAGCCACTTGCCGACTAGGTTGGGCAGTGGGGAAACATTGCTGCCCATGGGATCGTGCTGTGCATCAATGACCTGCAGCATATACAGAACTGCAAATGGTAACCACACAACTTAAAAGGCAAATTAGCTCAGTGACGATAAAGCACATGGGAGGGTGGAGGGGATAAAAATGAATCCCCTGGCCTTGGGAAAGGCTTGTTCTCAATCCCTGTGTCCTGCAATTTTAGACAGAGTGGTGCGATTTGGAGGATTTATTATTTTTTGAGGGGAGTGGGTCGGGAAGGGGGTTCAATATCTTGGCCTCTGTCACCTCAACGTTTCCTCTCTCTCCCCAACCATTTGCTTCAATGTTGCATCCTGTAATTAATGTAAAATAAAATCCCCTTGCGTTTTGTTTTATTGTTGTGGGGTGTATGAGGGGTGTGCGCACGGGACAGATGGTGGGGAACAGTGGTTCTCTTTTCCCCTCTCGTCCTTTCCATCCATGTGTGGGATGTTTTGGGGCAGGAAAGGACAGTTCTGTTTCACTGGGGTGGCGAGAATCATGTTCTTTGTCCCCAAGGTTTATTGCATCCTCTGGGACTAGGCCTCAATTCAAGGCCTAATCTCAGGGCCCTCAGGATGCCAGTTCCATTCGCATCATTCCATACAGTTACTGTGTTTAATTTTATGAGATCAATCGTTAAATAAAACTGCAGCAGCCGCGGCAATTCATTCCACTCAGGATGCAATTGTCGGTTTTCAAACTCTCTCACCCAATGTTCTCATTAGATTGTGTTATCAGTGAGGGAGAAAGAGAAAAAGAGGAAGGTGTAAGAGAGAGTGAGAGAGAGAAGGCCGAAAGGAAGGGAGTGGCGAGAAGATTAATTTTCCGGGGGGGAGGGGGAGCGTGAGGGAGGATGGGTGGGGGGAGAGAGGACGTGTTTAGGGGGTCCTCCACTGTTTCATTCCAGCCGAGCCCCCCAGTCATTGAAACATATAAACGAGAAGCATGAGTAGGAGCCTGCGCCGCCATTCATTTTTATTGTGGCTGATCATCAAATTTAATATCTTGATTCACCCTGACCCCATATCCTTTTATCCCTTTAGCCCCGAGAGCTATATCTAATTTATTTTTGAAGTCACAGAACGCCTGTGAATTCAACACATTCACCACCCTCTGATTGAAGAAATTTCTCCTCCCCTCAGTTCTAAAATGGTTTTCCCTTATCATCAAACTAAGACAGCGAGTTGTGGACTCCCCCACCATTGGTAACTTTCTGAATCGACCTGTTCGAATCCTGTTTGAATTTTTTGAGTTTCTATGAGATCCCCTCTGGCTATTCTGAATGCAGTTGCCTCAACAACATTCGGTGGTAGTGAATTCCACACATTCACCACCCTCTGACTGAATAAATTTCTCCTCACCTCAGCTCCAAAAGGTTTGTCCCGAATCCTAAAACTATGACCCCTAGTTCTCGACTCCCCCACCATTTGGAACGTTCTTTCTGAATCGACCCTGCCTCATTCTGTTAGAATTTAATACGTTTCTGTGAGGTCCCCTCTCACTCTACAAATTTCTATTGAATATAATCCTAACCAATCTAATCTCTCCTCATATGACAGACCTGCCATCCCAGGAATCAGCCTGGTAAACCGTCGCTGTACTTCCTCTATAGCAAGGACATCCTTCCTCAGATCAGGACACCAAAACTGTACAACAATCTCCAGGTGTGGCCTCACCAATGCTTTATAAATTGTAGCAAATCATCCCTATCCCTCAATAGGAATCATCTCGCTCTGAAAGCTTACAGACCATTTAGCTCCATTACTGCCTGCTGTACCTGTCTGGTTCCGTGCAATGAATGATGCACGATGTCCAAATCACGCTGAATATTCTCTGCACCCTCCTCACAGTTCACCCTCCCACCCAGCTTTGTACCATCTGCAAATTTGGAGATGATGCATTCAGTAACCCTTCTGGAAGACTAAATAAACCACATCCACTGGTTACCCTCGGTCAACTCTACTAGTTCGACCCTGAAACAATTCCAAGATATTCCAATCATGATTTCCATTTAGTAAATCCATGCTGACTTTGTCTGATTATGGCACTGCCTTCCAAATGCCGAGTTATCAAATCCTTGAAATTTGACTCTTGCAACTTCCCCAGCACCGACGTTAGGCTCACTGGTCTATAGTTCACTGTTTTCTCTCTCCAGTTCTGTCTGAATACTGGGCTTGCATTAGCTACCCTCCAATCTGTAGGAACCAGCCCAGAGTCCAATAAAATAGGAAAATAACCACCATTGGATCTGCTATTCCCAGGAAGACTTCCTTACGTACTCTGGGATGAAGGTTATCAGGACCTGGACATTTATCGACCTTCAATCCCATCATTTTCCCCAAAACCATTTTCCTACAAATTCAAACTTCCTTCAGCTTCTCTCAAAAACTTGTTCCTCTCAGAACTTTTGGCACGTTATTCATGTCTTCCTTTCTGAAGATCGAAGCAATGTACAATTTAATTCCTCAGCTGTTATTTTGTCCCCGTTAGAGTATCTCCAATTTCCGACTGCAAAGGTCCTAGTTTGTCAATCTGTTTCTCTTTACATACCGATAGATATTTTTTGAAGTCAGTTGTCATGTTTCACGGTAGATTACTTTCATACACTATTTTTCTTTCCTTAATCAATCCCTTGCTCCTCCCAAGAGGCTGGATTGTTAAACAGTGATTGTATTACTGAGGGTGAATCTGTGATGATGTGTTTTAGCCTTTCACCAATTCACACCTACAATTGCGTTTTAAATCTGGCTGCTCCCACATTGCAGTGTGTTTCTGGGATCTTGCTGTGCAGGATGACCAGCAGCATTTCTGAAATGACACAGGAACGTTTTATTTTCCTCAGAAACCCTCTAACCCTCCTGCTGCTGACCTTAGTCTACACACCTTGGACATTGACCCCTCTGCTCAGGGGAAGAAGTTTCTTCTTAACTATCCTATCTTTGTCCCTCATAATTTTGAACACCTCAATGATGTCCATGCTCCGCCGTCACTGTTCTGTGGAAAGCAACCCCAGCCAAACCAGCCTGTCCTCACTGCAGTAACACTGCTGCCCAGGCAACTGCCTGGTGAATCTCCTTTGCGTTCCTTCCAGAGCAATCACATCCTCCGTCGAGTGAGGCCCCCAGAACTCCTCACAGTCCTCGAGCTGAAGAGAAATGAGTGTTTCATACATCTTCATCATGACCTCCCTGCTCCTATCTTCGATACATCAGCTAATAAAGAAAATTGTCATGTCTGCCTTCTTAAGCAGCTGATCATCAGAAGTTACCCACTGGAATGGAAAACAATAGAAGGTTTATGTTTTTTTCTTGAGTTTAAACAGAAATTAAATTTTTAAAAATCCAAAGAGCAGTTGTCCAGTCACAACCTGAACATAAAAAAATAAATGAACTAACTTCAAAAGAGTGAAAAAAAAATGCAAGTAACACAGGCTGTGATAAAGAGCATTCAGCACATGTTCCAAAATTAAGATAATCTTGACAGATTTCATTGAATAATTTTCTCAATTATCAGGAATGATATGATCGGTGTCCAACACATGGCGTTTCGAGATACCTTCAGTAAGTTAAGACTGAACAGACTCATGAGTAATCTCAGAGCAAGTGGAGTTAGAGGACCAGCAGCAGAATGACTAGAAGCTGGTTACAAAGACACAACACAGGCAGTGGGAGTTAAAGGGATTTACTCTGATTGCTGGAAGGTGGGAAGTGGTTTTCCACAAGGATCAGCGCTGGGATCACTTTCCTTCACCATTTACATCAACAAAATGGAATAGGGAAGCAAAATTATAGTTTCAAAATTTACCAACCAATCCAAACTGAGAATGAGAATGAGCAGAGTGGAAGAATACAACTCAACACAATAACACATGAATAATAAATTATAAACTTGCAAATTGGGTATTGGAATTGGAAATTAATTTCACCACAGCTCAGTGTCAGGTTCTTCATTCTGATCAGAACAATATGTTTCTCAATCACTCGATAGAAATCAGGTTTCTGAGTGTTTTCGAGGAGTTCAGGGCTTCAGGTGATCAGATTCACAAATTACTTCAAGAAGCAACACAGTTCAGATATAACCACAACAATGCAGAAAATAAAACATTGGAGTTCATTTATAGATTAATGGAAATGCGAGAAAATCACAACATTTTTGAAATACAAATCACAGAATATTGCCCCTCTGTTATTGGGTTGTTTAAATATCAGGAACTAGCTGAAACCTGTTTCTTTTCAATACATAACCAAGTTACCGAGGCATTTCACATCACACACTGACCACAAAACATCATTAGAACAAGCCAATCGCTTCCTATTCCCGAGCTATTCCAAAGATTAAACACAGAGACAGCTCCATGGAATGGAGATCTCACTCACCCAACAAAAAATATATATAATTGAAATTAAACCAACTTATTTCATTCCAGTACTTTTTTACAATCACAATACAATTCGACTCGGATAGATAGTTCCAGAAATAGATGGATTCTTAAATCAGGTATACCACTCTGGTGAACAACAAGACACAATGAGTATAATTCCACACTGACAACTACATCCTGCAATACTTGTTAACTTGTGTCAGATATTCCACTCTGGTTACTGATCCACAATCAAAGGTTAATTTTATTCTTACTCCCACTAAATTTTATTTCAGGTTGATCGCTGTAACTGAAATCCAATCGAACGTTACACAAGCTTCCTCTAAATACAATAACTTCATTGATTCCAGAAGCTATGAATTACGTGCAGAGTTAGTTGTGTCAGTTGATGAAAAGGATTAAAACCACAGAGATATTTCAAGTAATTTGATTTGAATGAATTACATCGTTCACCTGGTCTCTGTATAACAGTGACAATGAGATCAGCATGGAGCATTTTCATTCAGAGTTTAAAATCAGAGAGCCGCTCACACACAGATTTACACAACCTCAATGGTTAGAGTCACTCACCAGGAACACCAATAATGGCAATGATTGGGTAGCATATTTTCTGAGCCATGTGGATTGGAAGAAGCATCTTCAGTGTGAAGTGATGTGTCCCTTCGAACTGCTGGCAAGCTCTCTGTCTTAAACTCTGAGGTTACCTATTCCCAAAGCCTTTAATATATACACTGCAGAATCACCTCAGGGACACAGAGGTAGCAACAAGATTTTAAAAAAAATATTTGAACAAACAGATTACGACATTGAGTTCAGTGATGGATAATTATCTTTAGATAAAATTAAATCTTTCCAAACACTGGATTCTGTTGATCACTTTTATCATCTAATAACAAGTGGAAAGATGCTGTCCACTCAAACACCATCAGTCCCACCTCTAGATCTCAGATAGTTTCAGTGATATCTGTCACTGGGCTGTGACGTTTCAGTAATGAAGTTTCAAATGTCACCGTGTCTCTCTCTCTGTGTGGTATTTAACTGTGGACATTCAGTGATGTGAATTAAGTGGATTCTGGGTGAACAGAGATTGTAAAATGATGTTAATCAATAATATGGAACTATTTAACCTCAGACCCTCAGAGCCTGCAGCAGATACAAACACATCATCTCTTAGAGCAGTAAATGTGCAGATTTAACTGTGACAAGTAATGCACAGACACCAACTGATACAGGCCCCACATCTGATACACAATCTTATACTGGGAGAGAAATGGGTCCAGATGTGTAGAGACAGAGAGAGAGAGAGAGAGAGAGAGACAGGACCTGCGAATGTGGAAGGGATTGTGTGGAAGCAGATACTGTGAGAGGAATGGTGTTCATAATAGTGACTTAAACTTAGAGGAAGACAAGTTCCATCATAAATCACCTGGTGCTGTGTTCACATTAAATAGATCAGCTGGAGTGTTGTGTCCTCTTCTGGGTCACACACTTTAGACAAGGTGTGATGACATTGGCAAGTGAAATGGAGGAGAAGGTCCAACAGGAAAGAGGGAACTGTGGTGAGAGAGAGGCAGACAAATGGGTGGAAAGAGTGATGGATACAGAGTGGGTAAGAGTTCGAGGAAGACAAATGAGGTGAGTGGGAGATGCAATGCGAATGAGAGAGAGAGCTGTGCGTGTGGACTGAGAGAGTGAGAGACACAGAATAGAGATGCGCTGAGGGGGAGAATTGGGTTGGGGTGAGAGAGACAGAAGTGGGGTCAGATAAAGAGAAGGGGTGAGAGGTGGGGAGAGAAGGATCAGTGATATGAAATGGCCTGAGAGAAGCTGTGTTGTGGGGCAGAGGGAGGGAGTGAGTGGAAGTGTGAGTTTGTGAGAGGAAAGTGTGAGGGAGGGAGTGAATGTTACAGAGGGATTAGTCATAGAATCCTACAGTGCAGAAAGAGGCCATTCAGCCCATCGAGTCTGCACCAACCACAATCCCACCCAGGCCCTATCCCCATATATTTACCCACTACTCCCTCTAACCTATGCACCCCGGGACACTAAGGGGCGATTTAGCATGGCCCATCAACCTAGCCCACACATCTTTGGACTGTGGGAGGAAACCAGAGCACCCGGAGAAAACCCACGCAGACACTGGGAGAATGTGCAAACTCCACACAGTTTGTGTGAAAGAGTGTGTGAGAAGTGTGAGTGTGCAAGCGTGTGAGTTTGCCTGTGTGTTTTTGTGGGTGTCGGTGCATGCAGTATATAAAGAGAGGGAGTGTGACAGAGGGAGCGAGAGTGTGGGAGTGTGTGAGGGTGACACAGGGAGGCAGAGGGCGTGCGGATTGTGTCATGTCCGAGAGTGCTTGATAGTGTCTGTGTTTGTGGGTGTTTTTGTCATGGAAGATTGAAGATTCGAGTGTGCCTGTCTGTGAGCGTGTCCACGAGAGACAGCTTGTGATTGTGCGCATGTATGTTAGTGTGTGTACCAGAGAATGTGAGTGTGTGTTTGTGTGAGAGTGTGTGAGAGAGTGTGTGTTTGGGACAGTGAGTATATACAAATTCCTGAATGTGCATTTGAGAGGGTGTGCGAGGGATGTGAGAGTGTGAGTTTGTGTAAGTGTGTGTGAGAGAGTGTGTGAGTGTGTAATATTGTATAAATGTGTGTGTGGGAGAGTGTACGTGTGTGAGTGTATGTGAGTTGGTGAGGGTGTGTGGGTGGGTGCACATGAGTTGGTGAGGGTGTGTGTGAGTGTACGTGAGTTGGTGAGGGTGTGTGTGAGTGTACGCGAGTTGGTGAGGGTGTGTGTCAGTGTACGTGAGCTGGTGAGGGTGTGTGTGTGTACACGATTGGTGAGGGTGTGTGTGTGAGTGTACACGAGTTGGTGAGGGTGTGTGTGAGTGTACGCGAGTTGGTGAGGGTGTGTGTGAGGGTACGCAAGTTGGTGAGGGTGTCTGTGATTGTATGTGACTTGGTGAGGGTGTGTGAGTGTACGTGAGTTGGTGAGGGTGTGTGTGTGTGTGAGTGCACACGGGTTGGTGAAGGTGTGTGTGAGTGTACGTGAGTTGGTGAGGGTGTGTGTGAGGGAACGCCAGTTGGTGAGGGTGTGTGTGTGAGTGTACGCGAGTTGGTGAGGGGGTGTGTGTGTGTTAGTGTACACGAGTTGGTGAAGGTGTGTGTGAGTGTAGGTGAGTTGGTGAGGGTGTGTGTGAGTGTACGCGAGTTGGTGAGGGTGTGTGTGTGAGTGTACGCGAGTTGGTGAGGGTGTGTGAGTGAGTGTACGTGAGTTGGTGAGGGGGTGTGTGTGAATGTCCGTGAGTTGGTGAGGGTGTGTGTGAGTGTACGCGAGTTGGTGAGGGTGTGTGAGTGAGTGTACGTGAGTTGGTGAGGGGGTGTGTGTGAATGTCCGCAAGTTGGTGAGGGTGTGCGTGGGTGTGTACGCGAGTTGGTGAGAGTGTGTGAGTGTACTCAAGTTGGTGAGGGTGTGTGTGAGAGTGTACGTGGGTTGGTGAGGGTGTGTGTGTGAGAGTACGTGGGTTGGTGAGGGTGTGTGAGGGTACGTGAGTTGGTGAGGGTGTATGCTAGTGTACGTGAGTTGGTGAGGATGTGTGAGTGTACACAAGTGGTGAGGGTGTGTGTGTGTGTGTGAGTTTATGTGAGTTGGTGAGGGTGTGTGTGGGAGCGTTACCGAGTTGGTGAGGGTGTGTGTGTGAATGTACGCGAGTTGGTGAGGGTGTGTGTGAGGGTACGTGAAATGGTGAGGGTGTGTGAGTGTGTGTGTGTGTTAGGGTACGTGAGTTGTTGTGGGTGTGTTTGTGTATTCGCCAGTTGGTGAGGGTGTGTGTGTGAGTCGACACAAGTTGGTGAGTGTGTGAGGGTACATGAATTGATGAGTGTGTGTGCGTGAGTGTACGTGAGTTGGTGAGGGTGTGTGCGTCAGTGTACGTGAGTTGGTGAGGGTGTGTGTGAGGGTACGCAAGTTGGTGAGGGTGTCTATGAGTGTATGTGACTTGGTGAGGCTGTGTGAGTGTATGTGAGTTGGTGAGGGGGTGTGTGTGTGTGAGTGTACACGAGTTGGTGAAGGTGTGTGTGAGTGTAAGCGAGTTGGTGAGGGTGTGTGTGTGAGTGTACGTGAGTTGGTGAGGGTGTGTGAGTGAGTGTACGCGAGTTGGTGAGGGTGTGTGTGTGAGTGTACGCGAGTTGGTGAGGGTGTGTGTGTGTGTGTGAGTGTACACGAGTTGGTGAAGGTGTGTGTGAGTGTACGTGAGTTGGTGAGGGTGTGTGTGAATGTACCCGAGCTGGTGAGGGTGTGTGTCTGAGTGTACGCGAGTTGTTGAGGGTGTGTGAGTGAGTGTACATGAGTTGGTGAGGGTGTGTGTGTGAATGTCCGTGAATTGGTGAGGGTGTGTGTGAGTGTACGCGGGTTTGTGAGTGTCCGCAAGTTGGTGAGGGTGTGTGTGGGTGTGTACGCGAGTTGGTGAGGGTGGGTGTGTGAGTGAGTGTACGCAAGTTGGTGAGGGTGTGTGTGAGCGTACGTGAGTTGGTGAGTGTGTGTGTGAGTGTACATGAGTTGCTGAGGGTGTGTGATTGTACGTGAGTTGGTGCGGGGGTGTGTGTGAATGTACGCGAGTTGGTGAGGGTGTGTGTGGGTGTTTAAGCGAGTTGGTGAGGGTGTGTGAGTGTACGCAAGTTGGTGAGGGTGTATGCTAGTGTACGTGAGTTGGTGAGGGTGTGTGTGAGAGTGTACGCGAGTTGGTGAGGGTGTGTGTGTGAGAGTACGCGGGTTGGTGAGGGTGTGTGAGGGTACGCAAGTTGGTGAGGGTGTATGCTAGTGTACGTGAGTTGGTGAGGGTGTGTGTGAGGGTACGCGAGTTGGTGAGGGTGTGTGAGTGTACACAAGTGGTGAGGGTGTGTGTGTGTGTGTGTGTGAGTGTGCGTGAGTTGGTGAGGGTGTGTGTGTGAGCGTTACCGAGTTGGTGAGGGTGTGTGTGTGAATGTACGCGATTTGGTGAGGGTGTGTGTGAGGGTACGTGAAATGGTGAGGGTATGTGAGTGTGTGTGTGTGTGTGTGTTAGGGTACGTGAGTTGTTGTGGGTGTGTTTGTGTATTGTGTTTGTGTGAGTGTACACGAGTTGGTGAGTGTGTGAGGGTACATGAATTGATGAGTGTGTGTGTGTGAGTATACGTGAGTTGGTGAGGGTGTGTGTGAGTGTACGTGCGTTGGTGAGTGATGTTTGTGAGTGCACAAGAGTTGGTGAGCGTGTGTGTGAGTGTACGCAAGTTGGTGAGGGTGTGTGTGAGTGTACGTGCGTTGGTGAGTGATGTGTGTGTGTGTGTACACGAGTTGGTGAGGGTGTGTGTGAGTGGACGTAAGTTGGTGAGGGTGTGTGTGTGAGTGTACGTGATTTGCCTTGGGTGTGTGAGTGTACGCACGTTGGTGAGGGTGTGTGAGTGTACGCGAGTTGGTGAGGGTGTGTGTGAGTGTACGTGAGTTGGTGAGGGTGTGTGTGAGGGTACGCGAGTTGGTGAGGGTGTGTGTGAGTGTACGCGAGTTGGTGAGGGTGTGTGTGAGGGTACGCAAGTTGGTGAGGGTGTGTGTGTGTGTACGCAGGTTGGTGAGGGTGTGTGTGTGTGAGGGCACGTGAGTTGGTAAGGGTGTGTGAGTGTACCTGAGTTTGTGAGGGTGTGTGTGAGTGTACGTGAGTTGTTGAGGGTGTGTGCATGTGTGTACGTGAGTTGGTGAGGGTGTGTGTGAGTGTACGTGAGTTGTTGAGGGTGTGTGTGTGAGTGTACGCGATTTGGTGAGGGTGTGTGTGAGGGTACGTGAAATGGTGAGGGTGTGTGAGTGTGTGTGTGTGTGTGTTAGGGTACGTGAGTTGTTGTGGGTGTGTTTGTGTATTGTGTTTGTGTGAGTGTACACGAGTTGGTGAGTGTGTGAGGGTACATGAATTGATGAGTGTGTGTGTGTGAGTATACGTGAGTTGGTGAGGGTGTGTGTGAGTGTACGTGCGTTGGTGAGTGATGTTTGTGAGTGTACAAGAGTTGGTGAGCGTGTGTGTGAGTGTACGCAAGTTGGTGAGGGTGTGTGTGAGTGTACGTGCGTTGGTGAGTGATGTGTGTGTGTGTGTACACGAGTTGGTGAGGGTGTGTGTGAGTGGACGTAAGTTGGTGAGGGTGTGTGTGTGAGTGTACGTGATTTGCCTTGGGTGTGTGAGTGTACGCACGTTGGTGAGGGTGTGTGAGTGTACGCGAGTTGGTGAGGGTGTGTGTGAGTGTACGTGAGTTGGTGAGGGTGTGTGTGAGGGTACGCGAGTTGGTGAGGGTGTGTGTGAGTGTACGCGAGTTGTTGAGGGTGTGTGTGAGGGTACGCAAGTTGGTGAGGGTGTGTGTGTGTACGCAGGTTGGTGAGGGTGTGTGCGTGTGAGGGCACGTGAGTTGGTAAGGGTGTGTGAGTGTACCTGAGTTGGTGAGGTTGTGTGTGAGTGTACGTGAGATGTTGAGGGTGTGTGCATGTGTGTACGTGAGTTGGTGAGGGTGTGTGTGAGTGTACGTGAGTTGTTGAGGGTGTGTGTGTGAGTGTACGCAAGTTGGTGAGGGTGTGTGAGGGTCCATGAGTTGATGAGCTTGTGTGTGCGAGTGTACGCATGTTGGTGAGGGTGTCTGTGACTGTACGTGAGTTGGTGAGGGTGTGTCTGTGAGTGTACGGGAGTTGGTGAGGGTGTGTGTGAGTGTACGTGAGTTGGTGAGGGTGTGTGTGAGTGTACGTGAGTTGGTGAGGGTGTGTGTGAGTGTACGCGAGTTGGTGAGGGTATGTGTGTGAGTGTACGTGAGTTGGTGAAGGTGTGTGTGTGAGATTACGGGAGTTGGTGAGGGTGTGTATGAGTGTAGGGGAGTTGGAGAGGGTGTGTGTGTGAGTGTACGTGTGTTGGTGAGGGTGTGTGTGTATGTGAGTTGGTGAGCATCTGTGTGTGAGTGTACGTGAGTTGGTGAGGGTGTGCATGACTGTTCATGAGTTGGTCAGGTTGTGTGTGAATGTAAGAGAGTTGGTGACAGTGTGTGTGTGAGTGTACATGAGTTGGTGAGGGTGTGTGTGTGAGTGTATGTGAGTTGGTGAGGGTGTGTGTGTGAGGGTACGCGAGTTGGTGAGGGTGTGTGTGTGAGTGTACGTGAGTTGGTGAGGGTGTGTGTGAGTGTACCCGCGTTGGTGAGGGTGTGTGTGTGAGTGTACGCGAGATGGTGAGGGTGTGTGTGTGTACGTGAGTTGGTGAGGGTGTGTCTGAGTGTACGCGAGTTGGTGAGGGTGTGTGTGTGAGTGTACGCGAGTTGGTGAGGGTGTGTGTGGGTGTGTACGCGAGATGTTGAGGGTGTGTGTGAGTGTCCATGAATTGGTGAGGGTGTGTGTGTGAGTGTACGCAAGTTGGTGATGGAGTGTGAGTGTACGCGAGTTGGTGAGGGTGTGTGTGAGCGTACGCGTGTTGGTGAGGGTGTGTGTAAGTGTACGCGAGTTGGTGAGGGTGTGTCTGTGAGTGTACGTGAGTTGGTGAGGGTGTGTCTGTGAGTGTACGTGAGTTGGTGAGGGTGTGTGTGAGTGTCCATGAATTGGTGAGGATGTGTGTGTGAGTGTACGCAAGTTGGTGATGGAGTGTGAGTGTCCGCGAGTTGGTGAGGATGTGTGTGTGAGTGTATGCGTGTTGGTGAGGGTGTGTGTGTAATGTACGCGAGTTGGTGAGGGTGTGTCTGTGAGTGCACGTGAGTTGGTGAGGGTGTGTGTGTGTGTGCGTCAGTTCGTGAGTATGTGTGAGAGTGTACGTGAGTTGGGGATTGTGTCACTATTTAGAGTCATCCTTGGGGATTGTGTCACTATTTAGAGAGATCCTTGGGGATTGTGTCACTATTTTGAGTGATCCTTGGGAATTGTGTCACTATTTTGAGTGATCCTTGGGGATTGTGTCATTATTTAGAGTGATCCTTGGGGATTATGTCACTATTGGGAGTGATCCTTGGGGATTGTGTCACTATTTAGAGTGATCCTTGGGGATTGTGTCTCTCTTTTGAGTGATCCTTGGGGATTGTGTCATTATTTAGAGTGATCCTTGGGGATTGTGTCACTATTGGGAGTGATCCTCGGGGATTGTGTCACTATTTAGAGTGATCCTTGGGGATTGTGTCTCTATTTAGAGTGATCCTTGGGAATTGTGTCATTATTTAGAGTGATCCTTGGGGATTGTGTCTCTATTTAGAGTGGTCCTTGGGGATTGTGTCATTATTTAGAGTGATCCTTGGGAATTGTGTCATTATTTAGAGTGATCCTTGGGGATTGTGTCACTATTTAGAGTGGTCCTTGGGGATTGTGTCACTATTTAGAGTGGTCCTTGGGGATTGTGTTACTACTTAGAGTGATCCTCGGGGATTGTGTCACTATTTGCTGACCTTGGTCTAGTCAGGGAGAATGAGAGAATAATTGACATAAGTGATAGGGAACTAGTTACACCGGGGCATCGGGAGGAAGACACGTGGGTCACAGTTAGGAGGAGTAAAGGTCAGAAGGGTAACGTACCAGAGAGTACTCCAGTGGCTGTCTCTCATAATAGGAAGGGCTCGGCAACTGGTGTGAGAGGGGAGGGGAGTGAGCAATTAGAGGAGGGGTCACCTGTGGTTGTCCCACTCCAAAACAAGTATATTGTTTTAGATAGTGTGGAGGAGGATGACTCTCCAGGGGTAAGCCACAGTGACCAGGTCACTGGCACACAGTCAGGCTCTGTGGCCCGGAAAGGAAAGAGAGGGGTTAGGTGAGCCACAGTGGTGGGGGATGCGTCGGTTAGAGGCACAGACGGGCGATTCTGTGGGTGCGAACGGGACTCGAGGATGATAGTCTGCCTACCTGGTGCTGGGGTCATGGATGTCTCCGAGCGGATAGGAGGCATATTAAAAGGGGAAGATAAAGAAACGGATGTCATTGTGCACATTGGTGAAAATGACGTAGATAGGAAGAGCAGGGGGATCCTACGAGAGCAATTCAGGGAGTTGGGAAATAGGCTAAAAAGTAGGGCCTCCAGGGTGGCCATCTCTGGGCTGCTCCCAATGCCTCGTGCCAGTGAGGCTAAGAATAGGGAGTTAGTACAATTGAATGCTTGGCTAAAGGACTGGTCCAGGAGGGAGGGCTTCATTTTCCTAGATCAATGGGAAGTTTTCAGGAGAGGATGGCACCTGTACAAGAGGGACGGGTCACAACTAAGTTGGAAGGGCACGAATATCTTGGCTGGGAGTTTTGCTAGTGCAGTTCGGGGGGATTTAAACTAGTATGGCAGGGGGGTGGGGATCAAAATATTAGGTCTACAAGTGTAGAGGCTGGGGACGAGCTTGGGGCTGGGACAAGGCTGGCAAAGAAGAAGAGCACTCTGGGGGAGGATGACCTCACTGGGCCTGGAGGTCTGGAGTGCTTATACTTCAATGCAAGGAGCGTTGCAGGTAAGACAGACAAACTTAGGGCCTTAATGCTCACGAGGAATTTGGATGTGGTTGCGGTGACAGAGACTTGGTTGAAAGAGGGACAGGACTGGAAGCTGAATATTCCGGGGTACAAGTGTTTTAGGCGAGACAGAGGAGGGGCCAAAAGAGGTGGGGGAGTAGCAGTATTAGTTGGAGAGCATATTACAGCGGTGCAGAGGGAGGACAATTCAGAGGGGTCGTGTAACGAGTCACTCTGGGTGGAGGTTAGAAACAAGAAGGGCGCAGTCACTATGTTGGGGGTGTACTACAGGCCCCCCAACAGCCCAAGGGAAATGGAAGAACGGATATGTCAGGAGATACTGGATAGGTGCAGGAAAAATAGGGTTGTTGTCGTGGGAGACTTCAATTTCCCTGGTATAGACTGGAAATCGCTGAGAGCAGGGACTCTGAATGGGGAAGAATTTGTAAAATGGGTACAGGAGGGTTCTTTGGAACAATATGTAGATATACGGAGTAGAGAGGGGGCTATACTGGACCTCATACTGGAGAATGAGCCCGGTCAGGTCTTCAAAGTTTTGGTAGGGGAACATGTGGCAAATAGTGACCACAATTCTGTTAGCTTTAGGATAGTGATGGAAAAGGATGAGTGGTGTCCCAAGGGTAAGGTGTTGGATTGGGGGAAGGCTAACTTTAGTGGGATTAGGCAGAAATTGGCAGCTCTTGATTGGGAGAGGCTGTTTGAGGGTAAATCCACATCTGGCATGTGGGAGTCTTTTAAGGAACAGTTGTTAGGGCTACAGGACAGGCATGTGCCTGTAAAAAAGGATAGGAAGGATAGGATTCGAGAACCGTGGATAACCAGGGAAATTGAGGGACTGGTCAAAAAGAAAAGAGAGGCGTATGTTAGGTGCAGGCAGCTAAAAACAGAGGGAGCTCTGGAGGAGTACAAAGAAAGTAGGAAAAAACTCAAACGGGGAATTAGAAGAGCAAAAAGGGGTCACGAAATGTTCTTGGCAGACAGGATTAAGGAGAATCCCAAGGCATTTTATTCATACGTTAGGAACAAAAGGGTTGTCAGGGAAAAAATCGGATCTCTCAGGGACAAAAGGAGGGAATTATGCTTGGAGCCCAAAGAAGTAGGGGAGATCCTAAATGAATACTTTGCGTCGGTATTCACAAAGGAGAGGGATGTGTTGACTGGGAGTGTCTCGGAGGGGAGTGTTGAACCGTTGGAGAAAATCTCCATTACAAAGGAGGAAGTGTTAGGTTGGTTAGAGAATATAAAGACTGACAAATCCCCAGGGCCTGATGGAATCTATCCAAGGCTGCTCAGGGAGACGAGAGATGAAATCGCTGGGCCTCTGACGCAAATCTTTGTCTCGTCACTGGACGCAGGTGAGGTCCCAGAGGATTGGAGGATAGCTAATGTGGTCCCGTTATTTAAGATGGGTAGGAAGGATAACCCGGGTAATTATAGGCCGGTGAGCTTGACGTATGTGGTGGGGAAGTTGTTGGAGAAGATTCTTAGAGATAGGATGTATGCGCATTTAGAAAGGAGTAAACTCATTAACGATAGTCAGCATGGTTTTGTGAGAGGGAGGTCATGCCTCACTAACCTGGTGGAGTTTTTAGAAGAAGTGACCAGAATGGTTGACGAGGGAAGGGCCGTGGATGTCGTCTATATTGACTTTAGTAAAGCGTTTGACAAAGTCCCTCATGGTAGGCTGGTGAAAAAGGTTCGATCTCATGGGATAAAGGGGGAGGTGGCTCGATGGGTGGAGAACTGGCTTGGTCACAGAAGACAGAGGGTGGTAGTGGAAGGGTCTTTTTCTGGCTGGAGGCCTGTGACTAGTGGTGTTCCGCAGGGCTCTGTATTGGGACCTCTGCTGTTTGTGATTTATATAAATGATCTGGAAGAAGGTGTAACTGGAGTGATCAGTAAGTTTGCGGACAACACGAAATTGGCAGGACTTGCAGATAGTGAGGAGCATTGTCAGAAGCTACAGAAGGATATAGATAGGCTGGAAATTTGGGCAAAGAAATGGCAGATGGAGTTCAATCCTGATGAATGCGAAGTGATGCATTTTGGTAGAAATAATGTAGGGAGGAGCTATACGATAAATGGCAGAACCATAAAGGGTGTAGATACACAGAGGACCTGGGTGTGCAAGTCCACAGATCCTTGAAGGTGACGTCACAGGTGGAGAAGGTGGTGAAGAAGGCATATGGCATGCTTGCCTTTCTAGGACGGGGCATAGAGTATAAAAGTTGGGGTCTGATGTTGCAGATGTATAGAACGTTGGTTCGGCTGCATTTGGAATACTGCGTCCAGTTCTGGTCGCCACACTACCAGAAGGACGTGGAGGCTTTGGAGAGAGTACAGAGGAGGTTTACCAGGATGTTGCCTGGTATGGAGGGGTTTAGTTATGAGGAGAGATTGGGTAAACTGGAGTTGTTCTCCCTGGAAAAACGGAGGATGAGGGGAGACTTAATAGAGGTGTATAAAATTATGAAAGGCATAGATAGGGTGAAGGGTGGGAAGCTTTTCCCCAGGTCGGTGGTGACGTTCACGAGGGGTCATAGGTTCAAGGTGAAGGGGGGGAGGTTTAACACAGATATCAGAAGGACATATTTTACACAGAGGGTGGTGGGGGCCTGGAATGCGCTGCCAGGCAAGGTGGTGGAGGCGGACACACTGGGAACGTTTAAGACTTATGTAGATAGCCATATGAATGGAGTGGGAATGGAGGGACACAAAAGAATGGTCTAGTTTGGATCAGGGAGCGGCACGGGCGTGGAGGGCCGAAGGGCCTGTTCCTGTGCTGTATTGTTCTTTGTTCTTTGTTCTATTTAGAGTGCTCCTTGGGGATTGTGTCACTATTTAGTGTGATCCTCGGGGATTGTGTCGCTATTGAGAGTGATACTTGGCGATTGTTTCATTATTTAGAGTGATCCTTGGGGATTGTGTCACTATTTAGAGTGATCCTTGGGGATTGTGTCGCTATTTAGAGTGATCCTTGGGAATTGTGTCACCATTTAGAGTGATCCTTGGGGATTGTGTCACTATTTAGAGTGATCCTTGGGGATTGTGTCACTATTTAGAGTGATCCTTGGGGATTGTGTCACTATTTCGAGTGATCCTTGGGGATTGTGTCACTATTTAGTGTGATCCTCGGGGATTGTGTCACTATTGAGAGTGATTCTTGGGGATTGTGTCATTATTTAGAGTGATCCTTGGGGATTGTGTCACTATTTAGAGTGATCCTTGGGAATTGTGTCACTATTTAGAGTGATCCTTGGGGATTGTGTCACTATTTAGAGTGATCCTTGGGGATTGTGTCACTATTGTGACTGCTCTGGATTTTTATCAGATTCGTTTAAATTTGATCCCGGCTTCCAGACCGTGGCCACCAGTCAGAAGTCAGATCTCAAATCCTGAGACGACTACGCCATTTGTTGTTGGGAAAAATTTCTTGTCCCAGTGCATTCAAGAGGTCGAGTCGCAAGGCAAGGTTCAAAGCGTTTTTCTTTATTGTACAATTACTGGGATCCCAGGGAGACCCCCGTAGCCAGCTCAGAAACAGTGGCTTGGACACGATGATCTCAACAGTTACACATTCGCTCTGGATATTTATAGGGATCCAAATTCGAGCGGGAACATTTGCTGATACATTTTTACAATACCTAAAAAGTGGCCTATCTGGTCAGGAAGTTCCCTGGTAGAGTTTGTCAATTTGCATCTGTATGGTGTGTGTCCGTGTCAATGGGACTGCCTGTTCTTGCCCCGGTGTTTTAATGTGTTTCCCATTATCCTCTCGATGTGTCCCCTTATCTAAATCGACCTCTGATGTTTTGTGTCTGTATTCTCTGCTTGCGAGATTAGGTGTTAATGTCATTTTGCCCTGCTGTGTGTAGGGGGATTTAATCTAATCTTTTATTCTTTTTATCCTGGTTTATTAAGTTTCTTTGCCTGCCTTGGCCATTTTATTCCCGTAATATTTTATTTACAGTACAGTGGTGCCATATATCCCACTGCCAGGTCTTGACTCGCAGATATCCCGATCTTCTGGCCAAAGACCGGTTTAAAATGCAGCTTCGTGCTGTTGCTGGGCAGAATAAGGATCTTTTGTCGGCTTTGAAATTAAAGGTGTCTCAGCTGTGCAGAGCTTCGTGCTGTTGCTGGGCAGAATAAGGATCTTCCATCAAACTTGAATTAAAGGTTTCTCAGCTGTGCAGAGGGGGTTTTAAACGAATGTCCATTTGGGTGTTCCCGTCTGCACTGTGGGCACGTTATGAATGGTGCCAATCAGTCCAATAAATGAATATGTTTCATGAGGTGAATATTGATGAGATAATAAAAATATGGCTTTGGAAAATGGCCTACTTCACTCCCACAGTCCAAAGATGTGGGGGCCAGGTTGATGGGCCACGCTAAGTTGCCCAAAGTGTCCAGGGATGTGTAGGTTAGAGGGATTAGCGGGGTAAATGTGTGGGGTTGTGGGGATAGGGCCTGGGGTGGGATTGTTGTCAGTGCAGACTCAATGGGCTGAATGGCCTCCTTCTGCACTGTCGAGTTTCTATGATAATCATCGAACCGAGAGGCAAGAATGTTGCAGCTGACTGGAAGAAAATGCATTACTCAGAGTTGGCCATGATCTCCCATTCGAAAGAAATAAAATTAATCAGCAGTTTAAAAAAATAGTTAATCAGAGTTTGAGCAAAGCGTTAGCGTTCGCTTTTTGTCAAGTTTTAAAGTTTATTTATTAGTATCGTAAGTAGGCTCACATTAACACTGCAATGAAGTTACTGTGAAAATGCCCTAGTCGGCACACCCAGGCGCCTGTTCGAGTAACACTGAGGGAGAATTTAGCATGGCCAATGCACCCTAACCAGCACATCTTTCAGACTGTGGGAGGAAACTGGAGCACCTGGAGGAAACTCACACAGACACAGGGGGACTCCGTACAGACAGTAACCCAAGCCGGGAATCGAACCTGGGTCCCTGGCGCTGTGAGGCAGCAGTGCTAACCACTGTGCCACCGTGCGGTGGCAGGTTACATTTTAGAACTGAATTTTCTGGGACCACACACCTTGTGCCACTTTGTCAACTTCAAAATTCAACTAAAACGGCAAATGATTTCTTTAACAGATGACACTATACTATCCAGTAAGAAGTCTCACAGCACCCGGTTAAAGTCCAACAGGTTTATTTGGAACCATGAGCTTTCGGAGCGCTGCTCCTTCATCACCTGATTAACATTAACCTGGCGTTGTGAGACTTCTTACCATTCCCGCCCCAGTCCAACACCGGCATCTCCACATCATGGCTATCATTCTCCTTAATCAGGTGACTCACCTGAGGAAGGAGCAGAGCTCCGAAAGCTCGTGATACCAAATAAACCTGTTGGACTTGAACCTGGTGTTGTGGGGCTTCTCACTCAGATCAAAGCTTAGTGCAGTGGGTAAAATGGACTGACGTATGAGGAGAGATTGACTAGGTTCGGATTGTTTTCACTGGAGGTCAGATGAATGAGAGGGGGATCTCATCGAGACTTATAAAATTCTAACAGGAGTGGACAGGGCGGATGCAGGGAGGATGTTCCTGATGGTGGGAGTGTCCAGAACTAGGGGTCACAGTCTGAGGATTCGGGTAGACCATTTAGGACGAAACGAGGAGACATTTCTTCACCCAAAGAATGGTGAGCCCTGTGGAATTCATTACCGCGGGAAGTAGTTGATGCCAAAACATTGAGTGCATTCAAGAGGTGACGAGATCTAGCACTTGGGACGAATGGGATAGAAAGTTAATGGGGAGAAAGCAGGATTAGGCTATGGAGTTGGACAATCAGCCATGATGGCAATGAATGGCGGAGCAGGCTCGAAGGGCCAAATGGACTCCTCCTGTCTTACCTTCCATGCTTCTATGACAAAGGTTTGTCTCGACTTGTGTTCCACACAAGTACTAGATAGTTCCATGGGTATGATGGGTTTAGAGGGACATGGGCCAAATGCGGGCAATTGGGATTAGCTTAGGGGTTTTAAAAAAGAAAGGGCGGCATGGACAAGTTGGGCCGAAGGGCCTGTTGCCATGCTGTAAACCTCGATGACTCGGAGTAATTGTTCATATTCCACAGGCCTTCAGAAGTTGCAATAGCATCGTATTTAAAACCAAGGAGATTTCAAATAATGGTACTTTAGTTTAGCTTTTAGATAGTGTAATTCCTGTTACATAGAAAACTAGTTCCAGTGATGCAATGTATATAAACACCAAAATTAATTGTTTAGCACCAAAGATATTGATGTGTGAAGCCTATGACAACCATTTCAGAATATACATTTGTACTTGGGTATTAGCTGCCAGCTAAACACTTTACATCAGCATAGCAAGATTGATTCAATGGCCCGAACTTCACCAAGACAGATGAACTCATTTGAATCGTTTTGTCAAAACCCACAATAAAAGGCTTTAAAAAAAAACATTTTGCTGTAAACACAAACAATTCCAAAGCTGAAATCAAGGGTTTAATCCAATTGTTTATTCATCTCCTCTTGGCACAATGACAATGGTTTGGAGTAAAAGAGACTGCACAAAACCATCACAGTACAATGCATTTAATGCAATTAGCGTTTGATACTCAGTTTGCAGAACTTTATGAGATGCAGATTAAGTGAGACTTATTGTGCCGATGAAAATATTGCAGCAGCATTGTAAGAAGAGTATTGAACAGGTGAGCCATGAAGTTGCAGGATTGGAATGGCAGAGCAAGGGGCACTCCCGTTCCTGATGTTAGTTTCACCTTTCTTTCACCCCTCTCTGATATAGCATCAATATCTTCGTCTGTAATGTCGCTCTCTTTAGAAGCAAAGACGTGGGTAGCACCGTGACGAATCATCTGCAGCATTTCATCTTTCCCCAGCTTGTTGAGATTCTGATCGACTAACCTTCCTGAAAGAATTCAGTCTCGATGTTAAGAAATTGTAAAGAACAAAGAGAATTACAGCACAGGAACAGGCCCTTCGGCCCCTCCAAGCCTGCACTGACCATGCTGCCCCGACTGAACTAAAACCCCCTACCCTTCCGGGGACCAAATCCCTCTATTCCCATCCTATTCATGTATTTGTCTAGACGCCCCTTAAAACTCACTATCGTATCCGCTTCCACTACCTTCCCTGGCAGCGGGTTCCGGACATCCACCACCCTCTGTGTAAAAAACTTGCCTCATACATCTCCTTTAAACCTTGCCCCTCACACCTTAAACCTCTGCCCCCGAGTAATTGATTCTTCCTCCCCGGGAAAAAGCTTCTGACTATCCCTTCTGTCCATGCCCCTCATAATCTTGTAGACTTCTATCAGGTCGCCCCTCAACCTCCATCGTTCCAGTGAGAACAAACCAAGTTTCTCCAACCTCTCCTCATAGCTAATGCCCTCCATACCAGGCAACATCCTGGTATGGAGGGCAGTAAACTTGTAGTAATGCAAGAGACGGGTTCACATGTTAATAAATAGACACACAAAGGCTATAGTGGAAACTATTGAGCCCACTTTGTTGCGCAGCGTACTTTAACTGGCTGTTCGCACTCTGTGGAAGATTGCAGAGGGTTTTATGTTCATTTTTGCATTTTTTAGGACCATTTCACCAAAAATCAGGAACACATATGCCAGATTGCACAATTCCAGGTGGTAGGTCCTAATCTATTGTCATGATAATTCATTTTAAAATCATTGGCGATCACAGAAGTTAGCTGTGAAAATATTGAAGTTTAATTTTAAAATGTTCTGCAGTATTTGAAAAAGAACAGGTGACTGATGGAGTATCCAATGCATTCACAATCCCCAACACAACGTTTTAACATCCGTGCCACAACTCAGTCGGAGAAAAGAATGCAAGATAAAATTCTGGAGTGAAGGCTGGGAATGATTGACACTTCTCATGGTACCCCGAAGTTTCAACGATGCCATTTAAAGTTAATACCTCAAAGCACCGAAACATACTGAGGACTCTGTGCTACCCTCCCCATGCAGTTCCCATCCAAAAAACAACCAACTTCAACAGCCACCTTGCTGAGTTACAATAGAGTCCAGTCTAAGTTTCATTCCAGCACGTTGCACTATCCTTTCCTCCACAGCGTTGTCAGTTATAAATCAGAATACTCTGACTACTTTTGTTTGATGTGGGGATGCCGGCGTTGGACTGGGGTAATCACAGTAAGAAGTCTCACAACACCAGGTTAAAGTCCAACAGGTTTATTTGGTAGCAAATACCATAAGCTTTCGGAGCGCTGCCCCTTCGTCAGATGGAGTGAAAATCTGTTCTCCAACAGTGCACAGAGACACAACATCAAGTTTCAGAATACTAATTAGAATGCAAATCTCTACAGCCAGCCAGGTCTTAAAGTTACAGATAATGTGGGTGGAGGGAACATTAAACACAGGTTAAAGAGATGTGTATTGTCTCCAGACAGAACAGCTCGTAAGATTCTGCAAGCCCAGGAGGCAAGCTGTGGGGGTTACTGATAATGTGACATAAATCCAACATCCCGGTTTAGGCCGTCCTCATGTGTGTCGAACTTGGCTATCAGTTTCTGCTCAGCGACTCTGCGCTGTCGTGTGTCGTGAAGGCCGCCTTGGAGAACGCTTACCTGAAGATCCAAGGCTGAATGCCCGTGACTGCTGAAGTGCTCCCCCACATGAAGAGAACAGTCTTGCCTGGTGATTGTCGAGCGGTGTTCATTCATCCGTTGTGGTCGCGCTCCGAAAGCTTATGGTATTTGCTACCAAATAAACCTGTTGGACTTTAACCTGGTGTTGTGAGACTTCTTACGATCAAAACCTGAACATGGGGATAGGGAATAAATCAACTTCCTAGAAATCTCCAAGCTGATCATAAGCTCGCAAAGATATGATGTCTGGATGGTTATCTCCTGCATGTTTTAACCCTCTCTAATTACTCAGTCAACATCAACAATTGTTGCAGCAGGGGAAAACAAAGGAAGCACCTGGACCTATTTAATTATTTCTCAAATGCATTGATTGCAATCCAGTAATTGGCTGGTGGATCAATGAAGCAATTGAGAAACTTGCCAGTTCACACTGGACGGTCATTAGAATCGCCACTGTGTTTGTGGATTGCAGTCAAGGACTGACAGATGCTCTTCCCTGAAGCATATTAGTGAAGCACCTGAACAATTGGGGAGCCCTGCTCCCTTTTGCAGCTCACTATAAACTTGAATTCAAACTTCGCAAATGAGTGAGATTTGAATTCATGAGCCCTTGGTACACGAGGCGACCTTGCGGTGAGCTTTTGGAAGTGTGGCCGCCGGGAGGAGCGCTTTGGTCGGCGTGAAGTTTCTGTTTCAAGTGCCTGGGTTCGTGACTTGTGTAAGAACTTTTTGTCTCGGCTGGGGCTTGTTGAATGCTGCTCTCGCTGGGACTTCTGTGCCTTGAAAGGTGTGGCCCAGGTAGATGCAATCACGGAAGACCCAAGCCAGGGATGAGCGATTTGGGAACTATGGTTTGGGAAGGTTCAGCCGCGGGAGGTGTGACCCCAGACGGTGCAGCCCCAGTGGGTGTGATTTTGGAAGATCTGGCCCAGAGTGGTGGTCTTTGGAAGACTGTATTTGAGCTTTGTCCACTGCGGACGGTGTAATATTGACAGACGATGCTCTGTAAGGTGATGCCTCCGAAATGTTTGACAATTTTGTGGTTGTTAATGGATTGTTTGTTATCGCAATATGTGGTTTTCTTGTTCTGATAGTGCGTTATTTGAGGCCTGGGGGGCATCCCCCCCTGGATAGAGTAACGCCCGGGGGGGGGGGGTGACATCCAGTTGGGGCAAGTTCTGGGTGGTGAAGCCCCGGACAGAGTAACACCGGAGGGATTTTATTCTCCGGGAGAAAAATTGGGAAGGCGACCCGAACTGAGTATCCCGGAGAGATTTTCCCACCGCCCCGGCTGAAACTCCGGAAGGGATTCCGGATGGAGTAGGTTCGGGGTGGTTTCCCCATTCCCCCTCCCCCCCCCCCCCCCTGGCCGAACACCCGTCAGGAGGAATCCCGGACCTGAGAACCTCCTGGAGGGATGCATCCCCCGGCAGGGGAAAAACCCGGGAGGCGGTGCCCGGGGGGGCGGCGGATTTGCTGCAATGTTTATTCTTGTTGTG
This sequence comes from Mustelus asterias, assembly GCF_964213995.1. NCBI lineage: Eukaryota > Metazoa > Chordata > Chondrichthyes > Carcharhiniformes > Triakidae > Mustelus > Mustelus asterias. The sequence goes on from NW_027591240.1 coordinate 56,880, forward strand.
TTGGACTAATGTTTGTCACTTAATAGGTTATGATTTGTAAATGGAGGTGTATTTAGAGGGCAAAGACCCTGGATAACCAGATCTCTAAAGGTTGCCACTCAAGTGGATAGAGCTGTGAAGAAGGCCTATCGTGTGTTACCTTTTATTAATAGGGGGTTGGAGTTTCAGAGCCGTGGGGTTATGCTGCAACTGCACAGGACCTTGGTGAGACCACATTTGGAATATTGTGTGCAGTTCTGGTCACCTCACTCTAAGAAGGATGGGGAAGCGCTGGAAAGAGTGCAGAGGAGATTTACCAGGATGCTGCCTGGTTTGGAGGGTAGGTCTTATGAGGAAAGGTTGAGGGAGCTAGGGCTGTTCTCTCTGGAGCGGAGGAGGCTGAGGGGAGACTTAATAGAGCTTTATAAGATGATGAAGGGGATAGATAGAGGGAACGCTCAAAGACTATTTCCTCGGGTGGATGGAGCTATTACAAGGGGGCATAACTATAGGGTTCATGGTGGGAGATATAGGGAGGATATCAGAGGTAGGTTCTTTACGCAAAGAGTGGTTGGGGTGTGGAATGGACTGCCTGCAGTGATAGTGGAGTCAGACACTTTAGGAACATTTAAGCGGTTATTGGATAGGCACATGGAGCACACCAGGATGATAGGGAGTGGGATAGCTTGATCTTGGTGCAGCACCATTAATGCCGCAGACCACAGCACCAATGCAGCCACAGCAACGCAGCAGCACCAATGCCGCAACCCTGTAACCGTCATTGGTTGCCGCAGAATCAGTGCAGCAGTACAGCAGCAATGCAGCATTCCTGTGCCAGTCACTGGGTGCAGAAGCACCAATGCAGCAGGGAAGCAGCAGCACCAATGTGGCGCCAACGGAACAATGCGGCGCCAATGCAGCAATACCAATGCAGCAACACTGTACCAGTCAATGGTTGCAGCAGCACCAAAGCATATAAACTCAGCCAATGCAGCAGCACCAATGCAATTGGAATGCAGCAGCACCAATGCAGCAGCCCTGCACCGGTCACTGGCACCAGCAGCACCAGTGCAGTTGGAATGCAGCATCACCAATTCAGAAAACCACAGCAGAAATGCAGCACCAATGCAGCCGCCACAATGCCGCAGCACCAACAGTGACCCACACACACACACACACACAGTGATACACACTGACCCACACACACACAGTGATACAAACTGACGGACACACACACACACACACAGTGATACACACTGACGGACACACACACACACTGACCCACACACACACACAGTGATACACACTGACCCACACACACACACAGTGATACAAACTGACGGACACACACACACACTGACCCACACACACACACAGTGATACACACTGACCCACACACACACACACTGTTGCACACTGACACACACACAGTGATATGCACTGACACGCACACACAGTGATGGATACTGACACACACAGTGATACACACTGACACACACACACACAGTGATACACACTGACACACACACACACAGTGATACACGCTGACACACACACACTGACGCACACACAGTGACACACACTGACATGGACACTGACCCTCACACACACTGAGACACAGTGACACACACTGACACACACATGGACACTGACCCTCACACACACTGATATCCACACACAAACACACAGTGATACACACAGACACACGCACATTGACACACAGTGGCACACACACACACAGTAACACACACGCTGACACACAGGCACAGTGACACACACACACACAGTGACACACGCTGACGCATACACACACACACACAGTGACACACACTGACACGCATGTGGACACTGACCCTCACACACACTGACACACACACTGTGACCCACACTGACACACACATGGACACTGACCCTCACACACACTGACACATGCACACACACACACACTGACACACAGTGACACACACACAGTGACACACACGCATACAGTGATACTGACACACACACAGTGATACACACTGACACGCACACACTGATACACACACACACACAGTGACACACACATGGACACTGACCTTAACACACTGACACACACACTGATACACACACACAGTGATACACACTGACACATTGACACACACAGTGACACACACACACACAGTGACACACAGTGACCCATACTGACACACAGACACAGTGACACACACACACAGTGACACACACACTGACACACACATGGACACTGACCCTCACACACACGGACACACACTGACACACACACAGTGACACACACTGACACACACGTGGACACTGACCCTCACACACACTGATACACACACACACACAGTGACACACACAGTGACACACACATGGACACTGACCCTCACACACACTGACACACACATGGACACTGACCCTCACACACACTGATACACACAGTGATACACAGTGACACACACAGACACAGTGACACTGACCCTCACACACTGATACACACACACTGACACACACAGTGACACACACATGGACACTGACCCTCACACACTCACACCAGCTTCCTGATTGGTTGAAGTGTCTGTCACTCCCGGATTTGCTCTGTGGGCGGGCCGTTAGCTGCTGGTGTTCTGATTGGCTGACACGGCTGTCAGTCAGAAACCTCAGCCTCTGATTGGCTCATCCGCTGTCAGTCAAAATGCGGAGAACAGTCATTGGTGGACTTAGCTGTCAGGAAGTGAGCGGCAATTCTGATTGGCTGACTCGGCAGTCGTCGATCTGGCCTCTGATTGGCTGAGGCGATCAGTTAGCAATCCAGTCTCTGATTGGCTGAGGCAGTCAGTTAGCAATCCAGTCTCTGATTGGCTGAGACGGTCAGTTAGCAATCCAGTCTCTGATTGGCTGAGGCGGTGATTTCGTGATCCCGCTCTGTGATTGGCTGAGGCGGTGATTTAGTGATCCCGCTCTGTGATTGGCTGAGGCGGTGATTTGGTGATCCCGCTCTGTGTATGGCTGAGGCGGTGACTTAGTGATCCCGCTCTGTGATTGGCTGAGGCGGTGATTTAGTGATCCCGCTCTGTGTTTGGCTGAGGCGGTGATTTAGTGATCCCGCTCTGTGATTGGCTGAGGCGGTGATTTAGTGATCCCGCTCTGTGATTGGCTGAGGCGGTGATTTAGTGATCCCGCTCTGTGATTGGCTGTCAGTCAGTTTTGTTTCTTCATTAATTGAATAATTGATGTGAGCGGGTATTTCAGCGCGATCCTGATCTGCTCCCTGAACTTGGATTGAGTCACCATGTAAATAAATGTGTTTGTGCAGCAATTTAAATCCTGCAACAGAAATCCGACATTTTGAAATGTGTATTCAGGAATAGTGACGGAAATAAATCCTTTCACTTTCGAATAGATGAAAAATATAACAAACAAGGTCCAGAGGAGAATGAAAGCCCCGGATATGCTGAAGAGTAAAATCATTGACTTCCTTCTGCTCTCCACCTCGGGGTCTCTGCGATTCTCTCCCTGACTCTGAGCCCTCAGTCCCTTCCGGACTCGACTGGTGACCAAAATGTGACTGACTGTCAGAGCATTAATCAACAGGATTAAACCGAATGGGAGCAATGGGGTTAAAACCGCATCAAACCAGATAAATCCAACCCAGCCAGGATTAGTGTAATAGCTTGTCTTTGTCTGGCAGCCCCACTGGACATTGTCCATTATCCACTGAGGATCCGTTGTAAAGTACCAGGGGATGTTTTTCGCAGAGAGCAGGATGCCGGTTGTTGCCAGAACCACAGCCGCAGTTTTCCCGGTGCAATATTTAGTTTTCAGTTTCTGGCAGCGAATGGCCACAAATCGATCAAAGGAGAAAATGACGGTGAACCAGACTGAACAGTCTCTGGCTACCATCAGCAGGACAGCTTTAACACTACACACAGGGGTGAGGCGCAGGAAACTCAGCGGGAAATAATAACCATTTATGTAGTTGAGAATGGGGTTAATGATGATGAAGAGCAGATCCGCCGCTGCCATGGCCACCAGGTAGCGAGTGGTGCAGGTGGAGAGGCCACACTTTCCCCGACTCAGGATCACAATTCCCAGTAAATTAACTGTCAGTGAAAAAGGGACAAGAGGCGGGAAATGAGTGAGTGAACATTCTCCATGTGTGAACCGGCAGTGAGGAGAGGATTTCAGCATCAATCCAATGGGGTTCCCGGGGTGGCGGTGTTGTTGGAGGAGTTGTGTTAGAGATTAACATTGCAGATTGGAAAGTAGCCAATGTAACACCGCTGGTTAAGTAGGGACTGGGGGACAGGAAGCTGTGAATTACACATCTCTCACTTAGATGGAGCAAATCTGCAACTTCGGATCATTCAAATATTTCACAGAGATTGCATTTCTCATCTGATCTGTTTGACAGGATTAATTCAGACTGGACAGGTTTTAGATTGAGGATGATTGAAAGGTGGAATCTATTATGTGATGGTGTTGGAGGCCAGGACTGGACAGTTAAAATACGGTTCAATGCCAGACGGGTTAGGTTGTAGAGTTAGTATTCAGGAATGTTGGAATCAAACAGAACGAAAGGGCTTCCTATTCCCAAACCTACCAGTTGATCAGAACACAAGTGGGCAAGAGTAAAACTAGAGGTGCTGTTCACTAGGTTATCAGCCTTCCACAGTTTCTGGGAAATAGCGAACCACGCTATTTCCAATTAGACCCAAAGTGGACAGAGATAGAATCTGCAATCCCTCCTTGCACCCAATTATCAGAGCCCACCCCGGATTGAACACGTCTCTGGACTGGACAGCTGGTGGAGTTGGAAGTCAATTCAGGATTTTTCTATTTAACTTCCCCTCTCCAAATTTCCTCCCTATTCTGACTCTCCCCCGCAGCTTTTCTGCTTCTAATTTACAGATTATATCCTCTGTCTGTCTCTTTTTTCCTTTCTTCTCTCCCTCTCTCTTTGCCTTCTCTTTTGCTTCCCTATCTATCTCTTCCTAATCTCTTCTTCTCTCCGACCAGCTTTATTCCCCTCTATCTGGATTTCTCTCTTATCCAGTGCGTTTCCATTCTTCATTCTCATTATAACTTTCCCCCATATCTCCCTATCGCTCTCCAATTGTTCTCTCGCTCCTCCTGTTTCTCCCCATATCTCTCTATCTCACCCCAGTATTGCTCTCTCCATCTCGCTTTCTCCCCATTCCTGTTCACCTCCCTCCGAGAATCTCTCCCTCTCCCTTTCCAGCTTTCTTTGTGGGGATTTTAAGCACAGCATGATCCCATGGGCAGCACTGTGACCACATCCAGAGAGGACAAAGTGGGGGGGGGGGGAGACATGTCATCCCCCCAGCCTCGCGCTTGGTGTAATCCTCCACCCAGCGCCATGTGAATTCTGAGTTTGGATACATATCCCCTCAGTGACAGAAAGAGATAAACTCCCCTCTTTAAGCTGGGAACAAGCTGTGTCCATTCCTTTGGTAGACTTTTTAAAATGAGCCTCCCAGTAGTTATTTATGAATAAATTAATCGATCTATTGATTGATTTCTGTAAATAAGGAATCTCAGGGCTCTGACTGAGGCTATTCTCCAGAGACAGGAAGCTGGGCACTGACTCCTAACTGGAGACCCCCAGATAAGGTGGTTCTTCCCACCCCCTCACAGCAATATGGTTTGTGGTTATTGGCAGTGTGGCTCAGAAATATTGCATCGCTCCTTTCAACACAGTGCACATGAAAGAGAGGGAAAGAAGCAGAGATATGGACAGAAATAGGAAGTTAGAAGGGGGGATGGAGTAAGAGGTGGTGAGTGTGGTTACAAAGACCTGGTCCTAGATAAGAACATCCATCTTTACAATCAGAGAGAGCGATAGTGGCAGGAGGAGAAAAGAGAAGGAGGGAGTGGAGCAGAGACAGAGGGAGGCCCGAGGGGAGTGGAAGGTGAAAGCAGAGGTGGTGATGGAGGGAGAGCATTTGAGAAAGAGAGACAGGATGTGAGAGTCTCCAGTGTGTGGTCACTAGCTGCAGCTCCACTCAAACCCTGTCAGATAGTCTGGGAGGATTTAAAAAGTGTCCTGAAGGAATCAGCAGGCGCTTCCCAAACTGAAAGAGGGAGTTGAGCGGCTTCTAGAGCCCGAGAGGGGACAGGGGGTGGGCAGGATGGAGCAGGGCTGGCATTTTAATTCAGGTTTAGAAGATTCTCTCTGTGGAACTCTCTCTCTCTCCATTTTAATGTTTCTGTCTGATTGGAAGAAATGGAGGGAAGGAAAGAGTGAGAGAGAATGAGGGGAACCAAGAATGAGAGGTTATAGAATAATAGAATCATACAGTGCAGAAGAGGCCCTTCAGCCCATCGAGTCTGCACTGTCACATTAGAAATACCTGAAATCCCACCTAACCCCATCTGTCAGCACTTGGCCCAGAGCCCTGGAGGTTACGATGTGCCAAGTGCTCATCCAGACACCTTTTAAAGGATGTGAGGCAACCCGTCTCCACCCCCCTCCCAGGGAGCACATCCCAGACCCTCACCACCCTCTGGGTGAAAAATTATTTCCTCACCCCCCCCCCCCCCCCCACCCCCAAACCTCCTGACCCACACTGTGAACCTATGTCCCCTCGTGACTGACCCTTCAGATATGGGAACAGTTGCTCCTTATCCACTCTGTCCATGGCCCTCATAATCTTGTCTCCCTCGATCAGGTCGCCACTCAGTCTTCTCTAAAATGTTAATAACCCAAGCCCACGCAACCACTTTTCATAACATTGATCTTCCATCCAAGGCAGCACCTTGGTGAATCTCCTCTGCAGCCCCATCCAGCACAATCACACCCTTCCTATAATGTGGCGATCAGAACTGCACACAGTACTCCAGCTGGGGCCTCACCAAAGATCGAGACAATTCCAACATTACTTCCCTGCTTTTGTCATCTATGCCTCGATTGATAAAGGCAAGTGTCCCATATGCCATTTTCACCACCTTACTAACATGCCCTTCTGCTTTCAAAGATCTGTGGTCAAATACGCCAAGGTCACATTCTACCATAGATCTTCCTATAGTCCGAACATTCATTGAGTACTTCCTTGTCAAATTACTCCTTCCAAAGTGTATCAGCTCACACTTTTCAGGGTTACATTCCACTAAACGGTGTAAAACACTCCACACTGTGAACTGCACCTTGTGCGATCTTGCTGCAGAACTTGCTTTAAAGGTTGTCTCAGTGTTAAGAGAGAGTTTCATCTTTCCAGGGAAGTGAAGGGAATTCTTCAGACTTGGGACAATGCACACACACAGAGTGGAAGGTGTGTGGGGCTTTTTGTTGCGTGCTTTGGGGGAATGGGCTCACAGCAGGTGTGAGGACGGGGTCAAGGGAATGTCTGTGTCTCATTTGATTAGTTTCACAGTGCAGCTTCTGTGGGATCTTGCTGTGCATGCACTGTCCTGGGCCATTTGCCTGCCTTGTAACAATGATCATCCTCTTTGAAAATAGTTCACTGACTGCAAAGAAGGTTCCAAGGCCCTGAATATAAAAAAGCTTCAGCTTGAACAATGGGACTGAGGGAGTTCATGATCACTTTCTGCAGAGGACTGAGGGGACATTCGGCCAATATCACATTGCTGCCTGTGGGATCTTACTGTGCGACCAATATTCCAGCCTCAGTTTGTACATTAAAACAAGAAACACACACAGAAAACTATTATCATAAACTCTGAACTGAATTTTGAAACTGCCTCTGTGCTTTGGATCTTCCTGTGCACAAGTTGCATCATAAATCTCTAAATTAACAGCAGTGAGGTCAGATTAACAATTAATCTCATCACTGTAAATAATTCTTGATGGCCTGGAATTAAAGTTGTTTAACTTGAGGCGGGTGTAATTGTGGAATAAAAAATGTGTCTGAGGCAGAGAGATAAATGTGAGGGTGAAATGAAATGCACAGGGTTCTATTTGAATACAGTTTGCTGTGGTGGTGATTGTCGGAGCTCTCGCTCTATGTCTGGTGTTGGGAAGCTGAGTTTGTGAAGTGTGGTCCCTTCAAAAGCTGGTTTGTGTCCCTTTAAATTTGGACTTGTGTCAATGCTTGGAGGCTTCAAATGCAGGTACAGTACACAGACTGCAACGTCTGTAGCAAAGACCAAGTATCAAGGTCGCCATGGCAACAGGCTTTGCAGGTTTTTGAATTTTGAGTTCAGCCGAGCAGTCCAAAGAAGCCACTCAGCGATCAGGAAGCTATGAAATGTTAATTGATTGTTGTGGACAAGATCAGATCAATCCTGGTGCAGGAATATTCAGAGGTCATCACAGTTATAAAAACAGGCGATCAACTGCCTGCCTGCAGTTCAACTGAAGGGCTGCCAACTCTCAAAGCCTAGAGAGGGAAAGAGTAGCTCTCTCCAGTTTTGAATATCACTTAATAGACCTCTCCATCTATCGATCTGAATCAGAAATAACTTGCAGGTAGCGGAATAGAAAGACAAACGCCAAAACTTTTCCAAAGCCACAAAATCTAGTTGTATACATTTTTGCGAGTGACTAAATTATGTTCTTTTTTTCTGTTAATGAATGTCCTTGTGTTTATTTGAACAGCTTTCCAGTAGAATCTTACTTTAATCACAATGCTACTTCGTTAACTAAAGCTCCATGTTGATTAAATACATAAATTGTGAATTATTCACTTTAAGTGAGTGTCAGATATTTCTGTTAGTTAACCATTAAATGTTAATGAAGAACAGTTCACACCTTCCCACACACCTTTAACAGATTACTAAGCAAGGTATTCCTCTTTGGGGAATTTGGCGTCGCTTGTTAAAAGAGCATCAACCTCTGTCTCATGACACTGTCTCTCTATCTGTGTCTCTGTATCTCCATTCTGTGGCTTGTGAGAGAGGGAGTGAAAGAGTTGGGGGACAGGCTGAGGAAGGACTGATGTTACGGAGTGAGAGAGAAACGTGAGGATCAGGTTAAACAGGGGGAGAGATAGCTGAACATTGTGGAGTTGGGATGGAGGGAAAATGACACAGGATTTGGGGGCAGAGGTTTTCCTGTGAGCAGTGACTGCTGATGTCCCTGTCACATCTTTCCAGAAGGTGTGATGTTCAAACACTCCAATCCTGAGACAGTCTGTTTTGAAATGTATCCTGAGGAAATGAACAGCTTCTTCCCAGTTGAGGTTTTAGCCACTTACTGACGAGGTTGGGCGGTGTGGAAACATTGCTGCCCATGGGATCGTGCTGTGCATTAATGACCTGCAGCATATCCAGAACTGCAAATGATAACCACACAACTTAAAAGGGAAATTAGCTCAGTGACGATAAAGCACATGGGAGGGTGGAGGGGATAAAAATCAAACCCCTGGCCTTGGGAAAGGCTTGTTCTCAATCCCTGTGTCCTGTTTGTGTTTTTAGACAGGGTGGTGGGGTTTGGAGGATTTATTATTTTTTGAGGGAGTGGGTGGGGAAGGGCGTTCAATATCTCGGCCTCTGTCACCACAGCTTTTCCCCTCTCTCTCCACCCATTTCCTTCAATGTTGCATCTTGTAATTAATGAAAAATAAAATCCCCTTGCGTATTGTTTTATTGTTGTGGGGTGTATGAGGGGTGTGCGGATGGGACAGATGGTGGGGAACAGTGGTTCTCTTTTCCCTCTCGCCCTTTACATCCGTGTGTGGGATGTTTTGGGGCAGGAAAGGACAGTTCTGTTTCACTGGGGTGGGGAGAATCCTGTTCTTTGTCCCCAAGGTTTATTGCATCCTCTGTGACTAGGCATCAATTCAAGGCCTAATCTCAGGGCCCTCAGGATGCCTTTTCCATTCGCTTCATTCCATACAGTCACTGTGTTTAATGTTATGAGATCAATTGTTAAATCCACTCAGGATGCAATTGTCGGTTTTCAAACTCTCTCACCCAACATTCTCTTTAGATTGTGTTATCAGTGAGGGAGAGAGAGAAAAAGAGGAAGGTGTAAGAGAGAGAGAGAGAAGGCCGAGAGGAAGAGAGGTGAGAAGATAAATTGTCGTGGGGCGGGGGGGCGGGGGTGGCGGGAGTAGGGCGGTGTTTAGGGGATCGTCCACTGTTTCATTCCAGGCGAGCCCCCCAGTCATTGAAACATATAAACGAGAAGCATGAGTAGGAGCCTGCGCCGCCATTCATTTTTATTGAGGCTGATCATCAAATTTAATATCTTGATTCACCCTGACCCCATATCCTTTGATCCCTTTATCCCCAAGAGCTATATCTAATTTATTTTTGAAATCACAGAACGCCTGTGAATTCAACACATTCACCACCCTCTGACTGAAGAAATTTCTCTTCCCCTCAGTTCTAAAAAGGTTTTCCCTTATCATCAAACTAAGACAGCGAGTTGTGGACTCCCCCACCATTGGTAACTTTCTTTCTGAAACGACCCGTTCGAATCCTGTTTGAATTTTTTGAGTTTCTATGAGATTCCCTCTCGCTATTCTGAATGCATTTGCCTTAACAACATTCGGTGGCAGTGAATTCCACACATTCACCACCCTCTGACTGAATAAATTTCTCCTCACCTCAGCTCCAAAAGGTTTGTCCCTAATCCTTAAACTATGACCCCTAGTTCTCGACTCCCCCACCATTGGTAACATTCTTTCTGAATTTACCCTGCCTCATTCTGTTAGAATTTAATACGTTTCTGTGAGGTCCCCTCTCACTCTACAAATTTCCATTGAATATAATAGGAGTGATCCTTGGGGATTGTGTCACTATTGGGAGTGATCCTTGGGGATTGTGTCATTATTTAGAGTGATCCTTGGGGATTGTGTCACTATTGGGAGTGATCCTTGGGGATTGTGTCATTATTTAGAGTGATCCTTGGGGATTGTGTCACTATTTAGAGTGATCCTTGGGAATTGTGTCTCCATTTAGAGTGATCCTTGGGGATTGTGTCACTAATTAGAGTGGTCCTTGGGGATTGTATCCCTATTTAGAGTGATCCTTGAGGATTGTGTCATTATTTAGAGTGATCCTTGGGGATTGTGTCACTATTTAGAGTGATCCTTGAGGATTGTGTCATTATTTAGAGTGATCCTTGGGGATTGTGTCACTATTTAGAGTGATCCTCGGGGGTTGTGTCACTATTTGCTGACCTTGGTCTAGTCAGGGAGAATGAGATAATAATTGACATGAGTTATAGGCAACTAGTTACACCGGGGCATCGGGAGGAAGACACGTGGGTCACAGTTAGGAGGAGTAAAGGTCAGAAGGGTAACGTACCAGAGAGTACTCCAGTGGCTGTCTCTCAAAATAGGAAGGGCTCGGCAACAGATGTGAGAGGGGAGGGGAGTGAGCAATTAGAGGAGGGGTCACCTGTGGTTGTCCCACTCCAAAACAAGTATATTGTTTTGGATAGTGTGGAGGAGGAGGACTCTCCAGGGGTAAGCCACAGTGACCAGGTCACTGGCACACAGTCAGGCTCTGTGGCCCGGAAAGGAAAGAGAGGGGTTAGGTGAGCAATAGTGGTGGGGGATGCGTCGGTTAGAGGCACAGACGGGCGATTCTGTGGGTGCGAACGGGACTCGAGGATGATAGTCTGCCTACCTGGTGCTGGGGTCATGGATGTCTCCGAGCGGATAGGAGGCATATTAAAAGGGGAAGATAAAGAAACTGATGTCATTGTACACATTGGTGCAAATGACGTAGATAGGAAGAGCAGGGGGATCCTACGAGAGCAATTCAGGGAGTTGGGAAATAGGCTAAAAAGTAGGGCCTCCAGGGTGGCCATCTCTGGGCTGCTCCCAATGCCTCGTGCCAGTGAGGCTAAGAATAGGGAGTTAGTACAATTGAATGCTTGGCTAAAGGACTGGTCCAGGAGGGAGGGCTTCATTTTCCTAGGCCAATGGGAAGTTTTCAGGAGAGGATGGCACGTGTACAAGAAGGACGGGTCACAACAAAGTTGGAAGGTAACGAATATCTTGGCTGGGAGTTTTGCTAGTGCAGTTCGGGGGGATTTAAACTAGTATGGCAGGGGGGTGGGGATCAAAATATTAGGTCTACAAGTGTAGAGGCTGGGGACGAGCTTGGGGCTGGGACAAGGCTGGCAAAGAAGAAGAGCACTTTGGGGGAGGATGACCTCACTGGCCCTGGAGGTCTGGAGTGCTTATACTTCAATGCAAGGAGCGTAGCAGGTAAGACAGACGAACTTAGGGCCTTAATGCTCACGAGGAATTTGGATGTGGTTGCGGTGACAGAGACTTGGTTGAAAGAGGGACAGGATTGGAAGCTGAATATTCCGGGGTACAAGTGTTTTAGGCGAGACAGAGGAGGGGCCAAAAGAGGTGGGGGAGTAGCAGTATTAGTTGGAGAGCATATTACAGCGGTGCAGAGGGAGGACAATGCAGAGGGGTCGTGTAACGAGTCACTCTGGGTGGAGCTTAGAAACAAGAAGGGCGCAGTCACTATGTTGGGGGTGTACTACAGGCCCCCCAACAGCCCAAGGGAAATGGAAGAACGGATATGTCAGGAGATACTGGATAGGTGCAGGAAAAATAGGGTTGTTGTAGTGGGAGACTTCAATTTCCCTGGTATAGACTGGAAATCGCTGAGAGCAGGGACTCTGAATGGGGAAGAATTTGTAAAATGCGTACAGGAGGGTTCTTTGGAACAATATGTAGATAGCCCGACTAGAGAGGGGGCTATACTGGACCTCATACTGGGGAATGAGCCCGGTCAGGTCTTCAAAGTTTTGGTAGGGGAACATGTGGCAAATAGTGACCACAATTCTGTTAGCTTTAGGATAGTGATGGAAAAGGATGAGTGGTGTCCCAAGAGTAAGGTGTTGGATTGGGGGAAGGCTAACTTTAGTGGGATTAGGCAGAAATTGGCAGCTCTTGATTGGGAGAGGCTGTTTGAGGGTAAATCCACATCTGGCATGTGGGAGTCTTTTAAGGAACAGTTGTTAGGGCTACAGGACAGGCATGTGCCTGTAAAAAAGAAGGATAGGAAGGGTAGGATTCGAGAACCGTGGATAACCAGGGAAATTGAGGGACTGGTCAAAAAGAAAAGAGAGGCGTATGTTAGGTGCAGGCAGCTAAAAACGGAGGGAGCTCTGGAGGAGTACAAAGAACGTAGGAAAGAACTCAAACGGGGAATTAGAAGAGCAAAAAGGGGTCACGAAATGTTCTTGGCAGACAGGATTAAGGAGAATCCCAAGACATTTTATTCATACGTTAGGAACAAAAGGGTTGTCAGGGAAAAAATCGGATCTCTCAGGGACAAAAGGAGGGAATTATGCTTGGAGCCCAAAGATGTAGGGGAGATCCTAAATGAATACTTTGCGTCGGTATTCACAAAGGAGAGGGATGTGTTGACTGGGAGTGTCTCGGAGGGGAGTGTTGAACCGTTGGAGAAAATCTCCATTACAAAGGAGGAAGTGTTAGGTTTGTTAGAGAATATAAAGACTGACAAATCCCCAGGGCCTGATGGAATCTATCCAAGGCTGCTCAGGGAGACGAGAGATGAAATCGCTGGGCCTCTGACGCAAATCTTTGTCTCGTCACAGGACGCAGGTGAGGTCCCAGAGGATTGGAGGATAGCTAATGTGGTCCCGTTATTTAAGATGGGGAGGAAGGATAACCCGGATAATTATAGGTCGGTGAGCTTGACGTCCGTGGTGGGGAAGTTGTTGGAGAAGATTCTTAGAGATAGGATGTATGCGCATTTAGAAAGGAATAAACTCATTAACGATAGTCAGCATGGTTTTGTGAGAGGGAGGTCATGCCTCACTAACCTGGTGGAGTTTTTAGAAGAAGTGACCAGAATGGTTGACGAGGGAAGGGCCGTGGATGTCGTCTATATGGACTTTAGTAAAGCGTTTGACAAAGTCCCTCATGGTAGGCTGGTGAAAAAGGTTGGATCTCATGGGATAAAGGGGGAGGTGGCTAGATGGGTGGAGAACTGGCTTGGTCACAGAAGACAGAGGGTGGAAGTGGAAGGGTCTTTTTCCGGCTGGAGGCCTGTGACTCGTGGTGTCCCGCAGGGCTCTGTATTGGGACCTCTGCTGTTTGTGATTTATATAAATAATCTGGAAGAAGGTGGAACTGGAGTGATCAGTAAGTTTGCGGACGACACAAAATTGGCAGGACATGCAGATAGTGAGGAACATTGTCAGAAGCTACAGAAGGATAGAGATAGGCTGGAAATTTGGGCAAAGAAATGGCAGATGGAGTTCAATCCTGATGAATGCGAAGTGATGCATTTTGGTAGAAATAATGTAGGGAGGAGCTAAACGATAAATGGCAGAACCATAAAGGGTGTAGATACGCAGAGGGACCTGGGTGTGCAAGTCCACAGATCCTTGAAGGTGACGTCACAGGTGGAGAAGGTGGTGAAGAAGCCATATGGCATGCTTGCCTTTCTAGGACGGGGCATAGAGTATAAAAGTTGGGGTCTGATGTTGCAGATGTATAGAACGTTGTTTCGGCCGCATTTGGAATACTGCGTCCAGTTCTGGTCGCCACACTACCAGAAGGACGTGGAGGCTTTGGAGAGAGTACAGAGGAGGTTTACCAGGATGTTGCCTGGTATGGAGGGGCTTAGTTATGAGGAGAGATTGGGTAAACTGGGGTTGTTCTCCCTGGAAAGACGGAGGATGAGGGGAGACTTAATAGAGGTGTATAAAATTATGAAAGGCATAGATAGGGTGAACGGTGGGAAGCTTTTCGCCAGGTCGGTGGTGACGTTCACGAGGGGTCATAGGTTCAAGGTGAAGGGGGGGGGAGGTTTAACACAGATATCAGACGGACATATTTTACACAGAGGGTGGTGGGGGCCTGGAATGCGCTGCCAGGCAAGGTGGTGGAGGCGGACACACTGGGAACATTTAAGACATTTCTAGATAGCCATATGAATGGAGTGGGAATGGAGGGATACAAAAGAGTGGTCGAGTTTGGACCAGGGAGCGGCGCGGGCGTGGAGGGCCGAAGGGCCTGTTCCTGTGATGTATTGTTCTTTGTTCGTTGTTCTTTGTTCTATTTAGAGTGATCCTTGTGGTTTGTGTCACTATTTTGAGTGATGCTTGGGGATTGTGTCACTATTTGGAGTGATCCTTGGGGATTGTGTCACTATTTAGAGTGATCCTTGGGGATTGTGTCGCTATTTAGTGTGATCCTTTGGGATTGTGTCACTATTTGGAGTCAGCCTTGGGGATTGTGTCACTATTTAGAGTGATCCTTGGGGATTGTGTCACTATTTAGAGTGATCCTTGGGGATTGTGTCACTATTTAGAGTGATCCTTGGGTATAAGAACATAAAGAACATAAGAAATAGGAGCAGGAGTAGGACATCTCGCCCCTCGAGCCTGCCCCGCCATTCAATAAGATCATGGCTGATCTGACGTGGATCAGTACCACTTACCCGCCTGATCCCCATAACCCTTAATTCCCTTACCGCTCAGGAATCCATCCATCCGCGCTTTAAACATATTCAGCGAGGTAGCCTCCACCACCTCAGTGGGCAGAGAATTCCAGAGATTCACCACCCTCTGGGAGAAGAAGTTCCTCCTCAACTCTGTCTTAAACCGACCCCGCTTTATGTTGAGGCTGTGTCCTCTCGTTTTAACTTCCTTACTAAGTGGAAAGAATCTCTCCGCCTCCACCCTATCCAGCCCCCGCATTATCTTATAAGTCTCCATTAGATCCCCCCTCATCCTTCTAAACTCCAACGAGTACAAACCCAATCTCCGCAGCCTCTCCTCATAATCCAAACCCCTCATCTCCGGTATCAACCTGGTGAACCTTCTCTGCACTCCCTCCAATGCCAATATATCCTTCCTCATATAAGGGGACCAATACTGCACACAGTATTCCAGCTGCGGCCTCACCAATGCCCTGTACAGGTGCATCAAGACATCCCTGCTTTTATATTCTATCCCCCTCGCAATAGAGGCCAACATCCCATTTGCCTTCTTGATCACCTGTTGTAGCTGCAGACTGGGCTTTTTCGTCTCATGCACAAGGACCCCCAGGTCCCTTTGCACGGTAGCATGTTTTAATTTGTTTCCATTGAGATAGTAATCCCATTTGTTATTATGTCACTATTTAGAGTGATCCTTGGGGATTGTGTCACTATTTAAAGTGATCCTTGGGGATTGTGTCACTATTTAGAGTGATCCTTGGGGATTGTGTCAGTATTTAGAGTGATCCTTTGGGATTGTGTCACTATTTAGAGTGATGCTTGGGGATTGTGTCAGTATTTAGAGTGATCCTTTGGGATTGTGTCACTATTTAGAGTGATGCTTGGGGATTGTGTCACTATTTAGAGTGATCCTTGGGGATAGTGTCACTATTGAGAGTGATCCTTGGGGATTGTGTCACTATTTGGAGTGATCCTTGGGGATTGTGTCACTATTTAGAGTGATCCTTGTGGATTGTGTCACTATTTAGAGTGATCCTTGGGTATTGTGTCACTATTTAGAGTGATCCTTGGGGATTGTGTCACTACTTAGAGTGATCCTTGGGGATTGTGTCACTATTTAGAGTGATCCTTGGGGATTGTGTCAGTATTTAGAGTGATCCTTTGGGATTGTGTCACTATTTAGAGTGATCCTTGGGGATTGTGTCACTATTTAGAGTGATCCTTGGGGATAGTGTCACTATTGAGAGTGATCCTTGGGGATTGTGTCACTATTTGGAGTGATCCTTGGGGATTGTGTCACTATTGAGAGTGATCCTTGGGGATTGTGTCACTATTTGGAGTGATCCTTGGGGATTGTGTCACTATTTAGAGTGAACCTTGGGGATTGTGTCATTATTTAGAGTGATCCTTGGGCACTGTGTCACTATTTAGAGTGATCCTTGGGGATTGTGTCACTATTGAGAGTGATCCTTGTTGATTGTGTCACTATTTAGTCTGATCCTTGGGGATTGTGTCATTATTTACAGTGATCCTTGGGGATTGTGTCACTATTTAGAGTGATCCTTGGGGATTGTGTCACTATTTAGAATGATCCTTGGGGATTGTGTCATTATTTGGAGTGATCCTTGGGGATTGTGTCACTATTAAGAGTGATCCTTGGGGATTGTGTCACTATTTAGAGTGATCCTTGGGGATTGTGTCACTATTAAGAGTGATCCTTGGGGATTGTGTCACTATTTAGAGTGATCCTTGGGGATTGTGTCACTATTTAGAGTGATCCTTGGGGATTGTGTCACTATTTAGAGTGATCCTCGGGGATTGTGTCACTATTCAGATGAACCTTGGGGATTGTGTCACTATTCGGAGTGACCCCTGTGTCTGTGTCAGTATTTAGAGTGATCCTTGGGGATTGTGTCACGATTTAGAGTGAACCTTGGGGATTGTGTCACTATTTAGAGTGATCCTTGGGGATTGTGCCACTATTTAGAGTGATCCTTGGGGATTGTGTCACTAATTAGAGTGATCCTTGGGGATTGTGTCAATATTTAGAGTGATCCTTGGGGATTGTGTCAATATTTAGAGTGATCCTTGGAGATTGTGTCACTATTTAGAGTGATCCTTGGGGATTGTGTCAATATTTAGAGTGATCCTTGGAGATTGCGTCAATATTTAGAGTGATCCTTGGGGATTGTGTCATTATTTTGAGTGATCCTTTGGGACTGTGTCACTATTTCGAGTGATCCTTGGGGATTGTGGCAATATTTAGAGTGATCCTTGGGGATTGTGTCACTATTTAGAGTGATCCTTGGGGATTGTGTCACTATTTAGAGTGATCCTTGGGGATTGTGTCACTATTTAGAGTGATCCTTTGGGATTGTGTCGCTATTTGGAGTGATCCTTGAGGATTGTTTCTCTATTTACAGTGATCCTTGGGGATTGTGTCACTATTTAGAGTGATCCTTGGGGATTGTGTCACTATTTAGAGTGATCCTAGGGGATTGTGTCACTATCTATTTAGTGTGAATCGTGTGGAGGGCGTACAAGGTCTGCAGAGAGATTTGGACAGGCTGAGTGGGTGGGCGAGTATCTGGCATTTAGAGTATAACGTTAACAAGTGCGAGGTTATTCACGTTGGAAGAAATAAAAGCAAATTGGATTTTTATCTAAATGGAAAGAAATTACAACATGCTGCTGTGCAGAGGGACCTGGGGGTCCTTGTGCATGAGAGCAAAAACCCAGTCTGCAGGTGCAACATGTGATCAAGAAGGCAAATGGCATGTTGGCCTATATCGCAAGGGGGATAGAATATAAAAGCAGAGATGTCTTGCTGCATCTGTACAGGGCATTCGTGAGGCCGCAGCTGGAATACTGTGAGCAGTATTGGTCCCCTTATCTGCGGAAGGATATATTGGCCTTGGAGGGAGTGCAGAGAAGGTTCACCAGGTTGATATCAGAGATGAGGGTTGTTGATTATGAGGAGAGACTGAGCAGATTGGGTTTGTATGCGTTGGAATTTAGAAGGCTGAGGGGGGATCTTATAGAGACCTGTAAGTTAATGAAGGGGCTGGATAGGGTAGAGATGGAGAGATTCTTTCCACTTAGAAAGGAAACTAGAACTAGAGGGCATAGTCTCAAAATAAAGGGGGGTCAGTTTAGGAAAGAGGTAAGGAGGAACTTGTTCTCTCAGAGGGTGGTGGATCTCTGGAATTCTCTGCCCAGTGAAGTGGTGGAGGCTACCTCGTTGAATATGTTTAAATCACGGACAGATGGTTTCCTGATCGGTAAGGGAATTAGGGGTTATAGGGATCAGGCGGGTAAGTGGAACTGATCCACTTCAGATCAGCCATGATCTTATTGAATGGCGGGGCAGGCTCGAGGGGCGAGATGGCCTACTCCTGCTCCTATTTCTTATGTTCTTATGTTGTTATGACTGTGTCACTATTTAGAGTGATCCTCGGGGATTGTGTCACTATTCAGATGAACCTTGGGGATTGTGTCACTATTTGGAGTGACCCTTGGGTCTGTGTCAGTATTTAGAGTGATCCTTGGGGATTGTGTCATTATTTAGAGTAATCCTTGGGGATTGTGTCACGATTTAGAGTGAACCTTGGGGATTGTGTCACTATTTGAAGTGATCCTTGGGGATTGTGTCACTATTTAGAGTGATCCTTGGGGATTGTGTCACTATTTAGAGTGATCCTTGGGGATTGTGTCAATATTTAGAGTGATCCTTTGGGATTGTGTCGCTATTTGGAGTGATCCTTGAGGATTGTGTCTCTATTTAGAGTGATTCTTGGGGATTGTGTCACTATTTGGAGTGATCCATGGGGATTGTGTCACTATTTAGAGGGATCCTTGGGGATTGTGTCACTATTTAGAGTGATCCTAGGGGATTGTGTCACTATCTATTTAGTGTGAATCGTGTGGAGGGCGTAGAAGGTCTGCAGAGAGATTTGGACAGGCTGAGTGGGTGGGCGAGGATCTGGCAGATGGAGTATAACGTTAACAAGTGCGAGGTTATTCACTTTGGAAGAAATGAAAGCAAATTGGATTTTTATCTAAATGGAAAGAAATTACAACATGCTGCTGTGCAGAGGGACCTGGGGGTCCTTGTGCATGAGACGCAAAAAGCCAGTCTGCAGGTGCAACATGTGATCAAGAAGGCAAATGGCATGTTGGCCTATATCGCAAGGGGGATAGAATATAAAAGCAGAGATGTCTTGCTGCATCTGTACAGGGCCTTCGTGAGGCCGCAGCTGGAATACTGTGTGCAGTATTGGTCCCCTTATCTGCGGAAGGATATATTGGCCTTGAAGGGAGTGCAGAGAAGGTTCACCAGGTTGATACCAGAGATGAGGGTTGTTGATTATCAGGAGAGACTGAGCAGATTGGGTTTGTATGCGTTGGAATTTAGAAGGCTGAGGGGGGATCCTATAGAGACCTATAAGATAATGAAGGGGCTGGATAGGGTAGAGATGGAGAGATTCTTTCCACTTAGAAAGGAAACTAGAACTAGAGGGCACAGCCTCAAAATAAAGGGGGGTCAGTTTAGGAAAGAGGTAAGGAGGAACTTGTTCTCTCAGAGGGTGGTGAATCTCTGGAATTCTCTGCCCAGTGAAGTGGTGGAGGCTACCTCGTTGAATATGTTTAAATCACGGACAGATGGTTTCCTGATCGGTAAAGGAATTAGGGGTTTATAGGGATCAGGCGGGTAAGTGGAACTGATCCACTTCAGAGCAGCCATGATCTTATTGAATGTCGGGGCAGGCTCGAGGGGCGAGATGGCGTACTCCTGCTCCTATTTCTTATGTTCTTATGTTGTTATGACTGTGTCACTATTTAGAGTGATCCTCGGGGATTGTGTCACTATTTAGAGTGATCCTCGGGGATTGTGTCACTATTCAGATGAACCTTGGGGATTGTGTCACTATTTGGAGTGACCCTTGGGTCTGTGTCAGTATTGAGAGTGATCCT
This sequence comes from Mustelus asterias, assembly GCF_964213995.1. NCBI lineage: Eukaryota > Metazoa > Chordata > Chondrichthyes > Carcharhiniformes > Triakidae > Mustelus > Mustelus asterias. Next base: position 77,202 of record NW_027591240.1, read on the forward strand.
TGGGGATTGTGTTATTACTTAGAGTGATCCTTGGGGATTGTGTCTCTATTTAGAGTGATCCTCGGGGATTGTGTCACTATTTAGAGTGATCCTTGGGGATTGTGTCACTATTTGTAGTGACCCTTGGGGATTGTGTCAATATTTAGAGTGATCCTTGGGGATTGTGTCACTATTTAGAGTGACCCTCGGTGATTGTGTCACTATTTAGAGTGATCCTTGGGGATTGTGTCACGATTTAGGGTGATCCTTGGGGATTGTGTCACTATTTGGAGTGATCCTTGGAGATTGTGTCATTATTTAGAGTGATCCTTGGGCATTGTGTCACTATTTAGAGTGGTCCTTGGGGATTGTGTCTCTATTTAGAGTGATCCTTCGGGATTGTGTCTCTATTTAGAGTGATCCTTGGGGATTGGGTCACTATTTAGAGTGATCCTTGGGGATTGTGTCACTATTTAGAGTGATCCTTGGGGATTGTGTCACTATTTAGAGTGACCCTTGGGGATTGTGTCACTAATTACAGTGATCCTCGGGGATTGTGTCACTATTTAGAGTGATCCTTGGGGATTGTGTCACTATTTAGAGTGATCCTTGGTGATTGTGTCACTATTTAGAGTGATCCTTGGGGATTGTGTCACTAATTAGAGTGATCCTCGGGGATTGTGTCACTATTTAGAGTGATCCTTGGGGATTGTGTCTCTATTTTGAGTGATCCTTGGGGATTGTGTCACTATTTGTAGTGACTCTTGGGGATTGTGTCACTATTGAGAGTGATCCTTGGGGGTTGTGTCACTATTTAGAGTGATCATTGGGGATTGTGTCACTATTTGTAGTGACTCTTGGGGATTGTGTCACTATTTGGAGTGAACCTTGGGGATTGTGTCACTATTTAGAGTGATCCTTGGCGATTGTGTCACTATTTAGAGTGATCCTTGGGGATTGTGTCACTATTTAGAGTGATCCTTGGGGATTGTGTCACTATTCGTAATGACTCTTGGGGTTTGTGTCACTATTTGGAGTGACTCTTCGGGATTCTGTCACGATTTAGAGTGATCATTGTGTCTGTGGCACTATTTAGAGTGACCCTTGGGGATTGTGTCGCTATTCAGATGAACCTTGGGGATTGTGTCACTATTTGGAGTGTTCCTTGGGGATTGTGTCACTAATTAGAGTGATCCTCGGGGATTGCGTCACTATTTACAGTGATCCTTGGGGATTGTGTCACTATTTTCAGTAATCCTAGGGGATTTTGTCACTATTTAGAGTGATCCTTGGGGATTGTGTCACTATTTAGAGTGATCCTTGGGGATTGTGTCACTAATTAGAGTGATCCTCGTGGATTGTGTCACTATTTAGAGTGATCCTTGGGGTTTATGTCACTATTTAGAGTGATCCTCGGGGATTGTGTCACTAATTAGAGTGATCCTCGGGGATTGTGTCACTATTTAGAGTGATCCTTGTGGATTGTGTCACTATTGAGAGTGATCCTTGGGGCTTGTGTCACTATTTAGAGTGATCCTTGGGGATTGTGTCACTATTTGTATTTTTTCTTGGGGATTGTGTCACTATTTGGAGTGACCCTTGGGGATTGTGTCACTAATTAGAGTGATCCTTGGGGATTGTGTCACTATTTAGAGTGATCCTTGGGGATTGTGTCACTATTTAGAGTGATCCTTGGGGATTGTGTCACTATTTGTAATGACTCTTGGGGATTGTGTCACTATTTGGAGTGACTCTTGGGGATTGTGTCACGATTTAGAGTGATCATTGAGTCTGTGGCACTATTTAGAGTGACCCTTGGGGATTGTGTCGCTATTCAGATGAACCTTGGGGATTGTGTCACTATTTGGAGTGACCCTTGGGTCTGTGTCATTACTTAGAGTGACCCTTGGGGATTGTGTCACTATTTAGAGTGATCCTTGGTGATTGTGTCACTATTTAGAGTGATCCTTGGTGATTGTGTCACTATTTAGAGTGATCCTTGGGGATTGTGTCATTATTTAGAGTGATCCTTGGGGATTGTGTCACTGCAGTCGGGAATGGGTTAATGACCCTTGTCACACTTAAGCAGTAAGACCCGAACTCTGTGATTTTGTTTAGAACACTGCAGAGTCCATGTTTTTGTCAGAGTTCGGTCTTATTCATGTCTGTGCCAGATAATAGGAACAGCTATTCTTCTGTCTCCATTTGTTATCAAGAAATGCGATTAACCCAGCTCGAAATAAGCTAAACAGTCTCCATTTTTATGTACCTTTGTTTAACACGTTGGAGTTGGCATGTATGCCTTCTGTCTTTGAATCACCATAGATTCATATATATATATTCATCATACATTATTCATCTTATCCTGATATAAAGTATTATACAAACCTGTATGTAGATTAGTTAACTTGTTTGTGCAAAACCTGTAATATTGTTTCAAGGCAATGGCGAACGATCGCGGCCTTGGAGATCGAACAAACTACGCAGAGGAAGATACTGCTAAAACAACAAGAATCTCACCATGAACAATGACAGACATTTTAGAGAATTGCAATGTAATGAGGGCGGGGCCCGGGACATATATAAACTCTGTTCTTACTTGTGTTTGATGAGAAGCCCTGGATCCACTGTTAGGAACCTCACTTCTCCCACAATTGTGAAAATAAACCTGCATTTTGATCTACTAATAGTGTCAGTAGTTTTTTACCTACAACAATTGGGGGCTCATCCGGGATAATCTGTTTACGGTCCGGTCGAATGGCCACGACTGGGACACCGGAATAGATTATCGAACTCTAAATAGAGTGGGTCAAAATGCAGTGGGTAATCATCTGTGATAAGAGTGTGTGATGTTTAGACGTGAGTGAGATAGAGACTGTCTGAGTGATCGCCGGGGTTTGAAGGAAAATGCCTTCATGTGTAAGAGTTAGAAGGAAATGCCTTCTAAGGAAAAGCCGGCTTAAAAAAAAAATAGTATAAGCGGTGTTATGGAGGGATCTGATCAACCCTTTTACAGGTATCACCGGACTCCGATAAGAGTGACCTGGGAGGGGGAGAGCGAGAAGGGAGAATAAATCACTCCAGGTGGTGAGTATAAACTTATCAGTGTTACGGCGGGTCAAAGACAGTGGGGACCCCCTTGGTCCCTGATAAATGAATTTATGATTAAGAGGGACAGACTCATAAAACAGATGATAAAAGGGGGATGGGATTTAGACCATCCACTAGACCAACAACGAAAATGGTTGGAAAAGGAAAAGAAAAACAAAACTAAGAAAATTGGAGTTCTCTTAGTTCATCAATTGGCTGGATTAATTGAACAGGTTTCAGTCTCGGGTAAGAAATGGGCTGATGTCAAAGAAAACATTTAAATGTTAATCAACAAGGGGGGGTGAAAGAGCCTATGAATTTGCGGAGCGACTCTTTAGAATATACCAAGAATGTTGGGAAGTACCCGAAGCTGCCCGAACAGATAAAGCCTTTTTACAAGCATTTAAAGACGGGCTGTCGCCAGCTCACCAAAAAATCCTTAAAATGGGAGTTCTCAATACCCAGACTTAAGATGAATTAGTGGAACGGGCATCTGGAATTAGAGATGGACCAGATGAGAAACCATACCTACAAATAAAACAGGAAAACGTTCGTGCAAACAGTAGAGAAGATAAACCAAAGGGTTCGTGCCATAATTGTAGAAAACTGGGTCACTTTGTCAGGCACTGTAGGGCTCCAAAGGGGGGTAGTGAAGTCTGCAAAATGGCAGATAATGAAGGATGAGGGGATCTGCAGGTCCTCTCATTGACGTGTACTTATCAAAGAAAAAAGCATTAATAAAGAGGATGCAAAAGGATGGCTGGGATACGTCTCAGACCTTAGAGTAGCAGAAAACGTGGATATATAAAGAAAAGAGAAACGAGGCAAAGAAGATAGGAGTATTGTTAATGCATCAGTTAGCTGGACTAATTGAGCAAGATAGAAAAAAGATTAGAGAACTAGAATTCAGAATAAGAGAATTGGAGAAACAAAACCAAGTCTTCGAAGAAAAACAATAGAGAGGGGAAACTGTTCCTCTACCTCCTAATGAGTCCACACAGGGACCACCCGCTCCTCCAGAGGAGTAGGAAGTGCTAGAATACAACTCAGCACCAGTAACCCGGAGGGGAACTGGTGCACGGCCAAAAGTAAAATTATAAACCCGTCACCCAGTGTAAAACAGAGATTCAGAGAGTATTAGGGAATGCTCCCACTTATTGGAACAGAATTACCACAATCAAACAATTAAGAAGAGGGATCAGTGAATGTGAGAATCAAAGGAAAGACAAGACCGAGAAAAAGATTAGAACAGCAAGCCAAACAAAGGAAAGATAACAAACCGGAGATAATAGGCTTGCCAATGTTGTTCCAAAATCCCGATACGAATGAACAGGAGTGGTGGAATTGACCTAGTGTAGATAATCACCAGACGGCACTATACTCAGTCCTGAAACACTTAGATGAACAGGGACTAAAGGCGAGCCCCAGGAAGGCCCAAATAGGGAAAGCGCAGTTGTTATATTTGGGACACCTGATATTCCAGGGGACCAAAGAAATGCCATTGGACAGGAAAACAGCCATACAGGAAATGCCAAGACCAGTAACCGTCCGAGGGGTAAGGAAGGTTTTGGGGTTGTTTAATTAGAGCCGCAACTTTATACCAGAATTCGCAAGGCTCGCCAAACCAATACAAAGGCTAGTAAAAGGGGGGAAACCCGCTCTAGAAGTTATAGAATGGGGATCAGAACAGGAAAGGGCATATAGTAAACTAAAAGTAGAACAAATGAAGGCTCCAGGGCTTGGACTGCCTGACGCTAGTAAAGATTTTCATATCTATTGTAATAACGAGGGGGGGTTTTATTCGGCAGTAGTCACACAGGTCCATGGGGACAAACAGCGACCCGTGGGTTATTATTCCACAGTGGAGGGCCCCGTAGTAACCGGGTTACCCAGATATATAGCCGCACTAGATTGAGTGGCATGGGCAGTAAAGGTCAGCGAGCCCATCATAATGACGGGGAATATTGTTTTACACACCAAACATACTTTGGTGGAAATGCTGAACACAGGAAAATTGTGGTCTGTCTCAAACATGAGAAGGGCGAAGTGGGAGGCAGTGCTTCTCCCACGCTCTAAGTCCATCACCATTGTACGAGACATGGGAATGAACCCCGCAGAAGGAATGTTAGGTGAAGGGTCTCCCCACTCATGTGGGGACGTAGACGAAGACGTAGAGGAGAGTAGAATAAAAGATGCGCCCCTGGAGGCAGCAGATTTGGTCCTGTTTGTGGATGGATCACGGAAATATGCAGATGTAGGCCCATTACGGGACAGGATTAGACGATATGTATTAGAGTTAAGCTCCCAATTAAAAGATATGCGGAAAACAGTACGGGACAAACAAATAGTGATAGATGAGCACAATAAACTAGAACAGACCCCGGAGATACCCCCGGCGGGCAGCAAGGTTATGGTAAAAACACTACCAGGAAAACCTGGATTTGCCCCCAAATGGAAAGGCCCCTATGAGGTCATTATCAGTGGAGACGCCTGTGCCTGCATAGATATGCCAGGTAGGGGTGTCTGGAAGCATTGGACTCAGTTAAAGGAATACACCAATTACCGCAACAAAACAGTTAAAAGGGGAATAAAGGGTTAAAAGTAAACAAGCAGGTTGTAAGTTTCTCTCACTCGAGGGAGGGAGAGAGAGAGAGAGATGTAAGATGTAATTGCGATCGAGAGCCTCATGTGATGGAATGGGATATAGCAGATCAATGCGAGTTTAATAAATTAATAAATTTTACAACAGGGGCATCGGACAGAGATTTGGGGAATGTGGGAATAATAGCATTAGATTACATCTGAAGAGTCGTAAGGAGAGTTACTGCATCTGCCTGTGTAAAGATAATTATTTTAGTAGGGATATTTAAAAGTGATAAAATAAATGGATTATTTGGATCAGGCTTTTGTTAAATTTGAAAATGTATTTTTGATAGAACTAAAGTTGAAAAGATAAATAGAAAGAATTATTCCTGCGTATTTGAAATGATGATTAATCACTTGTTTATGTTCCTTTAAGTTATAAGACTTGCAGTAATTTTAAGATATAGTCAAAATTTAACAGAGAAGGGAGTTACATAAGGTAGAATGGGAGTGCGTGTGTCATACTGGGAATTATTGTACTGCCATAATGCATTCTAATTTAAATGTGTTACATGGATCAACCATGAAACTGTATTAAATGACAGACGGGCTAAAAGGGAGTGCCCGCCTATAATACCAAATTGACAAATCAATATAATTAGAGATGAGGGAAATAATTCAGTGGAATAATGAGATAAGAAAATGCTGGGGAAGTATTTGTTACAAACGGTTAAAGATTAAAGTGATAAGATTTCTTGAATTTACTTCTGTTTTGAGTTGAATTACAGCTTGGAAGGCAGCAGCATAAAAGTGACTGTTAATCAACGGTCTGTATTCTTAAATGTTTTACTTCCATCCCAGTTTAAGATGTTAAGTCTGAATAAATGTTGGAAGCTTCCATGTGTATCTATGTGTATCTGTGTGTTTGACAACGTGATTGCGTGAATGTTTTGTTGTTGTTCGTTTTAATGTTGAGAAAGGAGTTAGACCTTGGAAGGACCATGTGCTCTTTCCTTGTCTTGAAGTTGAAATTATAAGAGTGTAGTTGAGAAGTTTTTAAAAAAAAGTAATTTTGTGAAAAATAGAAAAGCAGGAACAAAAGAATTAGGTGAATATACTGTCTATGAGTCAGTTTAAAGTCCATCAAATCAATGAATCGTAGTTCCGATTATCCCAATTTACAGCAGGAGATTAATCAGTTAAAACCTCAGTTGTTAATACAAATAAAGATGTTGTCCTTGAGTATTTTTAATTTGCATTTGATGCCAACCATTGAATACCATGAATTATTGGAACTTGTGTGATGTTCCGATAACATGCAACAAATTACATCATTTAAATCATCTCACATTGATGATAGTTCTGATAGTGTAACTAGTTAAAATTATATACTGCCATTGGAATTGTTCTATCTATTGTTCAAGGTTTTCCAAATCTAAGAACACTGCAAAGCTTAGAACCTAGCCAGCTAGGAAGCAAACCAAAACATTTCTAATCAAGTAACTCTTGTTATTGTTCTAAAAGTGCAAGAAATTCTGATCTGGAGCTCAGTCTAAAAATGGAAACAGATTAATTTAAAACGAAATTAAGAGTGTTTTGAAATACCCGATGTAATTTGTAATATCTTGCACAATTAATATTACCATGACAGGGGGTGAAACCGGTTTACTGGAGAGAGAGAGAGACAGAAAAAGAGTTGGAGACTGGCTTTGCAGCCAGACTCAGAAATCTTGCATCATTTCGGTTATCTGTGTTTTGAAAGAGCGGTGTCTGACAGCATAAACTATTGACATCTGTGAGACCTTATGAGACAATCTGTCTAGAGAAGGATCATTTCTGCTGAAACATTGCACTTTCAAATATGGACAAGCAAATGATCAAATTAGATATAATGTAAGAATACATCATACAAAGATCGGAGTTGTATGATATGTGATTTAAATGAGAAAAGCGATGCCTTTTGATAGAATGTCCAGCTGCAGCCAGTGCAAAGTGTTGTGTGACTCGCCCCAAGCCAACTGAAGGGTCTGTTTATTTCTTCAGAATAAACTCGACTGATCTGAAGTAAATATGCCTTTCTTTAAGCTTTGTTTTCGAAATAACGGTTATTTTAGAGAAAGAAGGAGAGAGAGAGAAAACAGCCATACAAGCAGTCTCCAGCTACATCAACAACTTGGCCATGAGAAAGTTTGTTTACCTTACATCGTACCATCAGAGAATGCAGCTAAGTTTCTAAGTTGGACTCAGAATTCCAAGCTGCTGAGGCCAAATTAGCTTAAATTAACTTAAAGCATAGCACAATTATTACATTGGGCAAAAATACTTTGCACTGGCGAAGGCCATACAGACATCGGAAAAAAAATGTGGATGAAGGTATTGCCCACCATACTAAATGAGATTAAGGGTTGCTACAAACCAAACAACCGGATTAACCCCTTATGAGCTAATGACAGGACGGACGACGCAATTACCAAAAAGCATCATAACAGGTGGGACCGATGTAGGTCCACTAAAAGATAAAATCAAGAGATATGTTTTGGAAGAAAGCACCCAACTAAAAGGGATGCATAAATCGGTAAAAAAACAAACAAGAAATAAGAGATGTAGAGAGAGCTTGAAATGCTCCCTGACAGTCCCAACAGTGGGATGTCCGAGTAAAAATATTACCTAACAAATCAGGGCTTGTACAAAAATGAAATGAGCTGTATGAAGTTATAATTAGTGGAGATATCTGTGCCTGGATATACTCAATTGAATATGCTGAAATTAATTGGAAAAATATGTGATATACTCCACTTACAGATATAAGCAAACAACGAGTGACCTCCAAACAAGCTGAACGGGTTCGCGGATCTGCGGTGTTGCGCGTGGGCGATATAGCCTTTGGACCATTGTATAACGGTCGCGCTGGATATTAGTAAGTGATAAGATGCTTCTCATGCTGATACTCACGACCCTGGCCCTGTTACCCATAGCAGGAGAATATAAAATTATGAGTTAGGGATGAAGCACAGTGATCATCTCTGTAATGATGACTCTGTCTATTGTATGAACACCTTTGTGTATATGTCTTATCTGTATGCATCACAATCGAACCTGAGCAAGTGCTGGGTCTGTTCACACATTCCCATGCACGGAGGAAAGGGAGGAATTCCCTTATTTACGATTCCTTTATCAGCTCCAGAAGTAATTGAATGGGTTTTAAATAAGGAATGGAACCCAGAAAGGGATAAGGCAACTGACATTTAAAACCCCATCGGGTACCACTATGCAGGGTATCAGCAACAGTGATGTTGTTTCAAGGCTAGGGGCCGGAGGGTGCACTTTATCGTCCTTTAAGAAGAATTACCAGCCCAGCTACAACAGATCAGATTCCCCACCCGACTTCATTGTGAAAAATAAACAAAGGGGATCTATCTGCCTGATAAGAAATGGAACCGTACCTGTTGGCCGTAGCTACTGTATACAACAGATTGATATCACTGATGATGCTGAGGCCATGATACAGGTCACAATCCAGTGCCCCATTGCCACCGTCCCGGTTAGCCTCTCCTCCGCTTATGGAAGCGAGATGACTGCATATAATGGTACCTATTTTGTCTGTGGAAACAATGCCTATCCGTGGTTTCCGTGGAATTGGACAGGATCGTGTTATTTGGCATATGTGGTGCCTTATGTTCACCATTACATTGACTTATGGGACCACCCCGAGATACACCTGCTTAGGGCTAAGCGAGCCATTAGTGAGACAGAACGATTCTTCATGATAGCCTACCCATTTTTTGGGACAACAAAGGCAGCACAGGAACTTATACGGATGGCCACAACCCTAGAGAAAGTTGCAAATAAGACTAAGGATGGGTTCGAGGAGGTGAGCACGGCCGTCTCTGAAATGTCAGCAGACGTCGTAGCTATTCGAACTATGGCGTTACAGAATTGATTGGAACTCGATTATGTGCTAGCCTCCCAAGGTGGAACATGTGCCATAGTTGGCTTCGAATGCTGTACGTATATTCCCGAAGCTTCGGAGAATATAACTCGCTTAGCAGATCATATTAAACAAGTAGCAAAAGCAATACAGGAAGAAGGGAACCAATAGCATGATTAAAACCCTCCGGGCTGGCTGGGGCAATGGTTCGGGTCGTGGGGTTCATACCTGATGCATGGATTGATTGTATCAATTGTAATTGTAATTACTTGCTGTGTTTGTATGGCATTATTGAACGCCTGTTGCAAAACAGTAACAGCGCGAATTATGACAGTCGCAAGTGTACAGGCGGAGGGGGCAGACCTCCCGACTAAGGAGCTAGGCCCATTCCCCGATACAATGTGGTTCTGAGTTGGTCATAAATGCCATGTGTGGACCTGGCATCCGACCAGAAGGGGGGAGTGCAGTCGGGAATGGGTTAATGACCCTTGTCACACTTAAGCAGTAAGACCCGAACTCTGTGATTTTGTTTAGAACACTGCAGAGTCCATGTTTTTGTCAGAGTTCGGTGTTTTTCAAGTCTGTGCCAGATAATAGGAACAGCTATTCCTCTGTCTCCATTTGTTATCAAGAAATGCGATTAACCCAGCTCGAAATAAGCTAAACAGTCTCCATTTTTATGTACCTTTGTTTAACACGATGGAGTTGGCATGTATGCCTTCTGTCTTTGAATCACCATAGATTCAAATATATATATTCATCATACATTATTCATCTTATCCTGATATAAAGTATTATACAAACCTGTATGTAGATTAGTTAACTTGTTTGTGCAAAACCTGTAATATTGTTTCAAGGATATAAATAGCGAACGATCGTGGCCTTGGAGATCGAACAAACTACGCAGAGGAAGATACTGCTAAAACAACAAGAATCTCACCATGAACAATGACAGACATCTTAGAGAATTGCAATGTAATGAGGGCGGGTCCCGGGACATATATAAACTCTGTTCTTACTTGTGTTTGATGAGAAGCCCTGGGTCCACTGTTAGGAACCTCACTTCTCCCACAATTGTGAAAATAAACCTGCATTTTGATCTACTAATAGTGTCAGTAGTTTTTTACCTACAACAGTCACTATTTGGAGTGATCCTTGGGGATTGTGTCACTATTTACAGTGATCCTTGGGGATTGTGTCACTATTTTCAGTAATCCTAGGGGATTTTGTCACTATTTCGAGAGATCCTTGGGGATTGTGTCACTATTTGGAGTGACCCTTGGGGATTGTGTCACTATTTAGAGTGATCCTTGGGGATTGTGTCACTATTTAGAGTGATCCTTGGGGATTGTGTCACTATTTAGACTGATCCTTGGGGATTGTGTCACTATTTGTAGTGACTCTTGGGGATTGTGTCACTATTTGGAGTGACTCTTGGGGATTGTGTCACGATTTAGAGTGATCATTGAGTCTGTGGCACTACTTAGAGTGATCCTTGGGGATTGTGTCTCTATTTAGAGTGATCCTTGGGGCTTGTGTCACTATTTAGAGTGATCCTTGGGGATTGTGTCAATATTTAGAGTGATCCTTGGGGATTGTGTCACTATTTGTAGTGACTCTTGGGGATTGTGTCACTATTTGGAGTGACCCTTGGGGATTGTGTCACTATTTAGAGTGATCCTTGGGGATTGTGTCACGATTTAGAGTGATCCTTGGGGATTGTGTCACTATTTAGGGTGATCCTTGGGGATTGTGTCACTATTTGGAGTGATCCTTGAGGATTGTGTCTCTATTTAGAGTGATCCTTGGGGATTGTGTCACTATTTAGAGTGATCCTTGGGGATTGTGTCACTATTTAGAGTGATCCTTGGGGATTGTGTCACTAATTAGAGTGATCCTTCGGGATTGTGTCACTATTTAGAGTTACCCTTGGGGATTGTGTCACTAATTAGAGTGATCCTCGGGGATTGTGTCACTATTTGGAGTGATCCTTGGGGATTGTGTCACGATTTAGAGTGATCCTTGGGGTTTGTGTCAATATTTAGGGTGATCCTTGGGGATTGTGTCACTATTTGGAGTGATCCTTGGGGATTGTGTCACGATTTAGAGTGATCCTTGGGGTTTGTGTCAATATTTAGGGTGATCCTTGGGGATTGTGGCACTATTTGGAGTGATCCTTGAGGATTGTGTCTCTATTTGGAGTGATCCTTGGGGATTGTGTCACTATTTAGAGTGATCCTTGGGGATTGTGTCACTAATTAGAGTGATCCTTCGGGATTGTGTCACTATTTAGAGTTACCCTTGGGGATTGTGTCACTAATTAGAGTGATCCTCGGGGATTGTGTCACTATTTAGAGTGATCCTTGGGGATTGTGTCACTATTTGGAGTGATCCTTGGGGATTGTGTCACTATTTAGAGTGATCCTTGGGGATTGTGTCACTATTTAGAGTGATCCTTGGGGATTGTGTCTCTATTTCGAGTGATCCTTGGGGCTTGTGTCACTATTTAGAGTTGTTGTAGGTAAAAAACTACTGACACTATTAGTAGATCAAAATGCAGGTTTATTTTCACAATTGTGGGTGAAGTGACGTTCCTAACAGTGGACCCAGGGCTTCTCATCAAACACAAGTAAGAACAGAGTTTATATATGTCCCGGGCCCCGCCCTCATTACATTGCAATTCTCTAAGATGTCTGTCATTGTTCATGGTGAGATTCTTGTTGTTTTAGCAGAATCTTCCTCTGCGTAGTTTGTTCGATCTCCAAGGCCACGATCGTTCGCCATTGCCTTGAAACAATATTACAGGTTTTGCACAAACAAGTTAACTAATCTACATACAGGTTTGTATAACACTTTATATCAGGATAAGATGAATAATGTATGATGAATATATATATATGAATCTATGGTGATTCAAAGACAGAAGGCAGACATGCCAACTCCATCGTGTTAAACAAAGGTACATAAAAATGGAGACTGTTTAGCTTATTTCGAGCTGGGTTAATCGCATTTCTTGATAACAAATGGAGACAGAGGAATAGCTGTTCCTATTATCTGGCACAGACATGAAAAACACCGAACTCTGACAAAAACATGGACTCTGCAGTGTTCTAAACAAAATCACAGAGTTCGGTTCTTACTGCTTAAGTGTGGCAAGGGTCATTAACCCATTCCCGACTGCAAGAGTGATCCTTGGGGATTGTGTCACTATTTGTAGTGACTCTTGGGGATTGTGTCACTATTTGGAGTGACCCTTGGGGATTGTGTCACTATTTAGAGTGATCCTTGGGGATTGTGTCACTATTTAGAGTGATCCTTGGGGATTGTGTCACTATTTAGAGTGATCCTTGGGGATTGTGTCACTATTTAGAGTGACCCTTGGGGATTGTGTCGCTATTCAGATGAACCTTGGGGATTGTGTCACTATTTGGAGTGACCCTTGGGTCTGTGTCAGCATTTAGAGTGACCCTTGGGGATTGTGTCACTATTTAGAGTGATCCTTGGGGATGGTGTCATTATTTAGACTGATCCTTGGGGATTGTGTCACTATTTAGAGTGATCCTTGGGGATTGTGTCATTATTTAGAGTGATCCTTGGGGATTGTGTCACTATTTAGAGTCATCCTTGGGGATTGTGTCACTATTTAGAGTCATCCTTGGGGATTGTGTCACTATTTAGAGTCATCCTTGTGGATGGTAGAGTTCTGAAGACTGTGGAGGAACAGAGAGATCTTGGGGTCCATATCCACAGATCTCTAAAGGTTGCCACTCAAGTGGATAGAACAGTGAAGAAGGCCTATAGTGTGTTAGCTTTTATGAACAGAGGGTTGGAGTTTAAGAGCCGTGGGTTTATGCTGCAACCGTACAGGACCTTGGTGAGACCACATTTGGAATATTGTGTGCAGTTCTGGTCACCTCACTATAAGAAGGATGTGGAAGTGCTGGAAAGAGTGCAGAGGAGATTTACCAGGATGTTGCCTGGTTTGGAGGGTAGGTCTTATGAGGAAAGGTTGAGGGAGCTAGGGCTGTTCTCTCTGGAGCAGAGGAGGCTGAGGGGAGACTTAATAGAGGTTTATAAAATGATGAATGGGATAGATAGAGTGAACGTTCAAAGACTATTTCCTCGGGTGGATGGAGCTATTACAAGGGGGCATAACTATATGGTTCATGGTGGGAGATATAGGAATGATATCAGAGGTAGGTTCTTTACGCAGAGAGTGGTTGGGGTGTGGAATGGACTGCCTGCAGTGATAGTGGAGTCAGACACTTTAGGAACATTTAACCCGTTATTGGAGAGGCACATGGAGCACACCAGGATGATAGGGAGTGGGATAGCTTGATCTTGGTTTCACATAAAGCTCGGCACAACATCGTGGGCTGAAGGGCCTGTTCTGTGCTGTACTGTTCTATGTTCTATGATCTATAATACTCCAATGCCCTCGACAATTGCAGCAAAACATGCCTATTTCTCGACTCAAATCCTCTCGCGGTGAAGGCCAACATCCCATTTGCCTTTGTTACTGCCTGCTGTGCCTGCTTGCTTACTTTCAGTGACTGATGCATGAGGACACCAAGGTCTCGCTGAGTATCCAGCTCTCAATTTACATCCGTTCAAGTCATAACCTGTTTTCTTATTATTGCTGCCAAAGTGGATCACCTCACACTTACTCACATTATACTGCATCTTCCATGCAGATGCCCACACACACATCCTATCCAAATCACGCTGAAGCATCTCTCCATCCTGCCCACACCAGTTTATTTTCATACTCTTATTTTTTTCCCTTCTTCATCAATGCCTTTCTTGACTTTGGATAAAGACCCTCAATCACATCCTCCCATAGGTTGGATTTATAAACAGCGACTCTGTAACTAGGGGTGAATCCGTGCTGTTGTGTTTTACCCTTTCATCAATTCACATCTACTCCTTTGTTTTCTTTCTGGCTGCTCACACATTGCGATTGGCGTGTCCGTGGGATCCTGCTGTGCAGGATGGCCAGCAGGATTTCTGACATGACTATGGAACGTTAATGTTCCCCTCAAATCCACCCTAAATCCACTGCTCCTGGATATTGACCCCTCTGCTAAGAGGAAAAAGTTTCTTCTTAACTCTCCTATCTTTGTCCCTCATTATTTTGTAACCACAATGATGTCCATGCTCCGCCTTCACTGTTCTGAAGAAAACAACCCCAGCCTCACCGTCCTGTCTTCACTGCAGAAACACTCCAGCCCAGGAAACATCCCGGTGAATCCCTCTCCCGTCCCTCACTGGGAAATCACATCCTTCTTCTAATGAGGCCACCGGAACTCCTCACAGTCCTCCAGCCGAGGTTTAATGAGGGTTTTATACAGCTCCATCACAACCTCCCTGCTCCTATCTCCTACACCTCGGTTAATAAAGACAACTGTCATGTCTGCCTTCTTAACCATCACAGCATCAGAGGTTAACCACAGGATTGGAAAGCAGCAGATGGTTTATGTTATTATTGTGTTTAAATCAGGAAAGAAACAAAATTCCAAAGATCAATGGTCCAGTCTCAACATCAACAGTCTGAACATGAATAATTGAACCAACTCCAAAAGAGTAAAACAAATCAAGTAACACAGGCTCTGATAAAGAGAGCTCAGCACATATTCGCTGGGAGGTTGAGCTCTTCGTATAAAAGTCAGTTACCTGGGGGGTTCGACCTCTTTGTTCGACTGGAACATAAAAAGCAGACCGCACGATACAGCGGGCAGCGTCGGGAGCGGGCAGTGGACTGAGTGAGAAGCAGAGTGAGAGCTGTAAGGGCTTTGGCTCGCAGGGCTAAGGCGGAAGCGGGCGACACAGGACAGGTTTAAATTCATTCTGTTGCCCTTCAATTTTGAATCCTTGTTCTTTCCCAGTGCACTCCGAGGAAGGGGATTTAAAACAGGAATTCAGGGAGATTGGGTGAAAGCTGAGAGCCAGGACAAAACAGGTTGTCATCTCTGGTATGTTGCCGGTGCCACGGGAGAGCGAGTTGAAGAAAAGGGAGAGAGTGCAGTTAAACACATGGATGGAGGGATGGTGTCGGAGGGAGAGTTTCAGCTCTGTGGATAATTAGAACACTTTCTGGGGAAGGTGGGACCTGTACCAACAGGACGGGGTGCACCTGAACCAGAGGAGCACCAATATCCTGGGAGGGAAATTTGCTACAGCTCTTCGGGGGGGTTTAAACTAATTTGTCAGGGG
Source organism: Mustelus asterias (assembly GCF_964213995.1). Lineage (NCBI taxonomy): Eukaryota > Metazoa > Chordata > Chondrichthyes > Carcharhiniformes > Triakidae > Mustelus > Mustelus asterias. The sequence continues at coordinate 92,995 of NW_027591240.1, forward strand.
GATGGGAAAAGGAGTTGTAGTCCGGAGGTCAGTGAGTATAGTGAGGTACTGGGAAGGGTATCATGGTCAAAGATGGGTACCAGCAGACAAGAAGGTGGATTGAAGTGTGTCTACTTCAATGCAAGGAGCATCCGAAATAAGGTAGGTGAACTTAGAGCGTGGATTGGCACTTGGGACTACGATGTTGTGGCCATTACGGAGACATGGGTTCTTTATTCAGACAGGAGTAAGGGCGTGGAATGCCCTGCCTGCAGCAGTGGTGGACTCGTCAACATTGAGAGCGTTCAAGTGGTTATTGGATAAACATATGGATGATATTGGAATAGTGCAGAGTAGAGGGGCTTTAGATTGGTACCACTGGTCGGCGCAACATCGAGGGCTGAAGGGCCTGTACTGCGCTGTAATGTTCTATGTTCTATGGGTAGAACAAGGGCAGGAATGGTTGTTGGAAGTTCCGGGGTATAGATGTTTCAGTAAGTGGAGGGCAGCTGGTAAAAGAGGTGGAGGAGTGGCACTGTTAATCAAGGAGAGTGTAACGGCTGCAGAAAGGCATTTCGAAGGGGATCTGCCCACAGAGGTAATATGGGTTGAGGTTAGGAACAGGAAAGGAGCGGTCACGTTGTTAGGAGTTTACAATAAGCCCCCAAATAGTAATAGAGATGTGGAGCAAGAAATTGCTGAGCAGATTATCGATAGGTGTGGGGGTCACAGGGTAGTTGTCATGGGGAACTTTAACCTTCCAAATATTGATTGGAACCTTTATAGGTCGAAAAGTTCGGATGGGGCAGTTTTTGTGCAGTGTGTGCAGGAGGGGTTCCTGACACAATATGTGGATCAGCCGACAAGAGGTGGGGCCACATTGGATTTGGTAATGGGAAATGAACCGAGCTAAGTGTTGGATTTGGTGGTGGGAGAGCACTTTGGAAATAGTGACCACAATTCGGTGTCTTTTGTTATTGCAATGGAGAAAATCATAGAAATCATAGAAACCCTACAGTACAGAAAGAGGCCATTCGGCCCATCGAGTCTGCACCGACCACAATCCCACCCAGGTCCTACATATTTTACCCACTAATCGCTCTAACCTACGCATCTCAGGACACTAAGGGGCAATTTTTGCATGGCCAATCAACCTAACCCGCACATCTTTGGACTGTGGAAGGAAACCGGAGCAACCGGAGGAAACCCACGCAGACACGAGGAGAATGTGCAAACTCCACACAGACAGTGACCCAAGCCGGAAATCGAACACAGGTCCTTGGAGCTGTGAAGCAGCAGTGCTAACCACTGTGCTACCGTGCCGCCCAGGGATAGGGCCGTACGGCAGGGTAGGTTTACAATTGGGGGAGAGGTAATTATGATGCAATCAGGCGGGAATTAGGAAGCATAGGATGGGAATAAAAATTGTCAGGCAAAGGCACTAATGATAAGTGGAACTTTTTCAAGGAACAAATACTCCGTGTCCTTGATAGGTATGTCCCTGCCAGGCAGAGAGGAAATGGCCGAGTGAGGGAACCATGGTTCACAAAAGAGGTGGAATGTCTTGTCAAGAGGAAGAGGGAAATGTACGTTAGGTTGAGAAAACAAGGTTCAGATGGCTTAATGGAGGGTTACAAGTTAGCAAGAAATGAACTGAAAAAGGGGCTTAGGAGAGCTAGGAGGGGCATGAGAATTCCTTGGCGGGTCGGATCAAGGAAAACCCCCAGGCTTTTTACTCTTCTGTGAGGAATAAAAGAATGACCAGTGTGAGGTTGGGGCCGGTCAAGGGCAGTAGTGGGAATTTGTGCATGGAGTCAGAAGAGATAGGAGAGGTGATGAATGAATACTTTTCTTGGGTGTTCACCAAGGAGAGGGGCCATGATTTTGAGGAAGAGAGGGTGTCACAGGCTGATAGGCTGGAGTAAGTAGATGTTCGGAGGGAGGATGTACTAGCAGTTTTGAATAAACTGAAGGTCGATAAGTCCCCTGGGCCTGATGAAATATATCCTAGGATTCTTTGGGAGGGAAGGGATGAGATAGCAGAGACTTTAGCTTTGATCTTGTCATCCTCACTGTCCACGGGGGTGGTGCCAGAGGACTGGAGAGTGGCAAATGTTTTTCCTCTGTTTAAGAAAGGGAATAGAAATGACCCTGGAAATTATAGGCCGGTTAGTCTTACTTCGGTGGTCGGTAAGTTGATGGAAAAGGTCCTTAGGGATAGGATTTACGACCATTTAGAAAGATGCAGCTTCATCCGGGATAGTCAGCACGGATTCGTGAAGGGCAAGTCGTGCCTCACAAATTTGATTGAATTTTTTGAGGAGGTAACTAAGTGTATAGATGAAGATAGTGCAGTTGATGTCATATACATGGATTTTAGTAAGGCGTTTGATAAGATCCCCCATGGTCGGCTTATAAAGAAAGTAAGGATGTGTGGGATAGAGGGAAGTTTGGCCGATTGGATAGGTAACTGGCTATCTAACAGAAGACAGAGGGTGGTGGTGGATGGAAAATTTTCGGACTGGAAACCGGTTACCAGCGGAGTGCCACAGGGATCAGTGCTTCGTCCTCTGCGATTTGTAATTTTTATAAATGACTTGGAGGAGGGGGCTGAAGGGTGGATCAGTATTTTGCTGACGACACCAAGATTGGTGGAGGAGTGGATGAGGTGGAGGGCTGTTGTAGGCTGCAAAGAGGTATAGATAGGATGCAGAGCTGGGCTGAAAAATGGCAAATGGAGTTTAACCCTGACGAATGCGAGGTGATTCATTTTGGTAGGACAAATTTAAATGTGGATTCCAGGGCCAAAGGTAGGGTTCTGAAGAATGTGGAGGAACAGAGAGATCTTGGGGTTCATATCCATAGATCTCTGAAGGTTGCCACTCAAGTGGATAGAGCCGAGAAGAAGGCCTATAGAATGTTGGTGTTCATTAACAGCGGGTTGGAGTTTAAGAGCCGTGGGGTTATGCTGCAAATGTACAGGACCTTGGTGAGACCACATTTGGAATATTGTGTGCAGTTCTGGTCACCTCACGATAAGAAGGAAGCACTGGAAAGAGTGCAGAGGAGATTTACCAGGATGCTGCCTGTTTTGGAGGGTAGGTCTTATGAGGAAAGGTTGAGGGAACTTGGGCTTTTCTCTTTGGAGCGGAGGAGGTTGAGAGGAGACTTGATAGAGGTTTAGAAGATGATGAGGGGGATAGATAGAGTGAACGTTCAAAGACTATTTCCTCGGGTAAATGGAGCGTTAACGAGGGCGCATAACTATAGGGTTCATGGTGGGAGATATAGGAAGGATGTCCGAGATAGGTTTTGTACTCAGAGAGTGGTTGGGGTGTGGAATGGACTGCCTGCAGTGATAGTGGAGTCAGAAACTTTAGGAACATTTAAGAAGCTATTGGATAGGCACATGGAGTACTTCGGGGTGATTGGGAGGAAATAGCTTGATCTGGGTTTCAGACAAAGCTCGGCACAACATCGTGGGCCGAAGGGCCTGTTCTGTGCTGTACTGTTCTATGTTCTATGTTCTCTATTCCCTTTAAACTTTTCTCCTTTCACCCTTAACCCATGCCCTCTGGTTTTTTTCTCCCCTCGCCTCTGCGGAAAAAGCCTGCTTGCATTCACCCTATCTATACCCATCAAAATCTTATACACCTCTGTCAAATCTCCCCTCAATCTTCTACGCTCCAGGGAATAAAGTCCCAACCTATTCAATCTCTCTCTGTAACTCAGTTTCTCAAGTCCCGTCAACACCCTTGTGAACCTTCTCTGCACTCTTTCAACCTTATTTACATCCTTCCTGTAACTAGGTGACCAAAACTGTACACAATACTCCAAATTCGGCTTCACCAATGCCCTAGACAACCTTGCCATAACACTCCAACTTTTATACTCGATATTCCGATTTATAAAGGCCAATGTACCAAAGGCACTCTTTACGACCCTATCCGCCTGTGACGTCACTTTTCGGGAATTCTGTACCTGTATTTCCAGATCCCTCTGTTCAATTGCACTCTTCAGAGTCCTACCATTTACCATGTATGTTCTACTTTGGTTTGTCCTTCCAAAGTGCAATATCTCACACTTGTCTGCATTAAATTCCATTTGCCATTTTTCAGCCCATTTTTCTAGTTGGTCCAAATCCCTCTGCAAGCTTTGAAAACCTTCCTCACTGTCCACTACACCTCCAATCTTTGTATCATCAGCAAACTTGCTGATCCAATTTACCACATTATCATCCAGATCATTGACATAGATGACAAACAACAATGGACCCAACACCGATCCCTGCGGCACACCACTAGTCACAGGCCTCCACTCAGAGAAGCAATCCTGCACAACCACTCTCTGGCTTCTTCCATTGAGCCAGTGTCTAATCCAATTTACTACCTCCCCATGTATACCCAGCGACTGAACCTTCCTAACTAACCTCCCATGAGGGACCTTGCCAAAGGCCTTGCTGAAATCCAGGTAGAAAACATCCACCGCCTTCCCTTCATCCACTTTCCTGGTAACCTCCTTGAAAAACTCTAATAGATTGGTCAAACATGACCTACCACGCACAAAGCCATGTTGACTCTCCCTAATAAGTCCCTGTCTATCCAAATATTTGGAGATCCTATCCCTTATCACACCTTCCAATAACTTGCCCACCACTGACGTCAAACTTACTGGCCTATAATTTCCCGGATTTCTTTTGGAACCTTTTTAAAACAACGGAACAACATGAGCCACTCTCCAATCATCCGGCACCTCCCCCGTGAATACTGACATTTTAAATATGTCTGCCAGGGCCCCTGCAAGTTCAGCACTAGCTTCCCTCAAGGTCCGTGGGAATACCCCGTCTGGTCCTGGGGATTTATCCACTCTGATTTGCCTCAAGACAGCGAGCACCTCCCCTTTAATCTGTAAAGGTTCCATGACCTCCCTACCTGTTTGCCCAATTTCCGTAGACTCCATGCCCGTTTCCTCAGTAAATACGGATGCAAAAACACCATTTAGTATCTCCTCCATCTCTTTTGGTTCCATACACAGTCTACCACTCTGGTCTTCAAGAGGACCAATTTTATCCCTCACTATCCTTTTGCTCCTAACATACCTATAGAAGCTCTTTGGATTTTCCTTCACTCTGTCTTCCAAAGCAACCTCATGTCTTCTTTTCGCCCTCCTGATTTCCCTCTTTAGGAGCTTCTTGCACTTTTTTAGATCATCTGGCTGATCACCTTCCCACTTTAGAATGCTCTGCACGCGATCAGAGACATTGCTGACCTTGGCACCCGGGAGGCAACAAACCATGTGGGAGTCTCTGTCCCGACCACAGAACCTCCTGTCCGTACCTCTGACCATTGAGTGCCCTATCACTACTGCTCTCCTCTTCTTCCTCCCACCCTTTTGCGCTGTAGAACCAGACTCAGTATCAGAGTTCTGGCTGTCGCAGCTTGTCCCAGGTAAAGCATCTCCCACAACAGTATCCAATTCAGTATACCTGTTGTGGAGGGGTATGGCCACAGAGGAACCCTGCTCTGTCTGTCCTTTCACATTTCCATTTCCTCTCCTTACAGTAACCCAATTTCCTGTGCTCAGCCGCTTAGGTGTAACTACCTCCCTAAAGCTACTGTCTATAAACTCCTCATTCTCCCGAATTAAATGGAGGTCATCAAGCTCCTGCTCCAGTTCCCGAACACGCTTTGCTAGCAACTGCAGCTGGATGCATCTTTTGCAGGTGTTGTTGTCAGGGATACCGGAGGTCTCCCTGATCTCCCACATCCTGCAGGAGGAGCATTCCAACATCTTGCCTGGCATTTTTTTTACTCTGGGGAGAAACAAGAATAAACTTTCTGGGAAAAAGAATCAACTCTCGATTTTGCCTGTTCTCGCCGAAGCCCGTTAAGCCAAAGCCCTTCATCTCTCACTCTGCTCCCTGCCCACTCCGCTGCCCGCTCCAACGCTGCTCACTGAATCGTGCCGTTTGCTACGATTCTCACAATTTTTACAGATGCACCAAGAAAGCATTCTTTCTGGTTGTATCACAGCTTGGTCTGTCTCCTGCTCTGTCCAAGACTGCAAGAAACTACAAAGGGTCGTGAACAAAGCTCAGTCCATCATGCAAACCAGCCTCCCATCCATTGACTCTGTCTGCACTTCCTGCTGCCTCGAAAATGCAGCCAGCATAATCAAGGACCCCACACACCCCGGACATTCTCTCTTCCACATTTTTTTGTACCTTTTGATTCTTTATTCCGAATCAAAAAAAAGTATTAAGTCCATTCAGAGTCCCCACACGAGGGACAAACCAGATTCAAGCTGGCAATACAAGAATCTACATCCCATCTTGGCTTGATCAAACAAGATGGAGGCTGACAGGACCTCCCGGGCTTGATCTGGGCTTCATCCTGGCCAAAAGGCCAAGATGGCGTTGAAAAATTGCATCAGGTAAGGCCTCAGATTAATCTCATTGGCTACCCTGATCGCTTGCTCTCCCCTAGCAGAGGCAAATCATTCTCGCAGGCATCAGCACACCCCAAGTGCAATGGGCGAGCCACATCCCCTGTCTGATCATGGTTTCACTCCTGCCACCTTCTTCCATTAGGGTAAAGATATAGAAGTCTGAAATGATGCACCAACCGTCTCAAGAACAGCTTCTTCCCGGCTGCCATGAATGGACCTACCTTACATTCAGCTGATTTTTCTCTGCACCCGAACTATGACTGTAACACTACATTCTGCAACCTCCCCTTTCCTTCTCTATGAACGGTATGCTTTGTCTGTATAACCCGCAAGAAACAATACTTTTCACTCTATACTAATACATGTGACAATAATAAATCAAATCAAATAGCCTCCCCTCCCCCCTCCC